>NW_026652279.1:8478438-8565958 GCF_009828535.3 Hylobates moloch | reverse complement strand
GTTAGGCTGCTCAGGGGTGAGGGACCCACTTTAGGAGGCAGTCTGTCCGTTCTCAGATCTCCAGCTGCGTGCTGGGAGAACCACTACTCTCTTCAAAGCTGTCAGTCAGACAGGGACATTTAAGTCTGTGGAGGTTCTTGCTGACTTTTTGTTTGTCTGTGCCCTGCCCCCAGAGGTGGAGCCTACAGAGGCAGGCAGGCCTCCTTGAGCTGTGGTGGGCTCCACCCAGTTCGAGCTTCCTGGCTGCTTTGTTTACTTAAGCAAGCCTGGGCAATGGCAGGCGCCCCTCCCCCAGCCTCGCTGCCACCTTGCAGCTTGATCTCAGACTGCTGTGCTAGCAATCAGTGAGACTCCGTGGGCATAGGACCCTCCGAGCCAGGTGCGGGACACAATCTCCTAGTGTGCCGTTTTCCAGGCCCGTTGGAAAAGCGCAGTATTAGGATGGGACTGACCCGATATTCCAGGTGCCGTCTGTTTCCCCTTTCTTTGACTAGGAAAGGGAACTCCCTGACCCCTTGCGCTTCCCGAGTGAGGCAATGCCTCGCCCTGCTTCGGCTCGCGCACAGTGCGCTTCACCGACTGTCCTGCACCCACTGTTAGGCACTCCCTAGTGAGATGAAACCGGTACCTCAAGCAGAAATGCAGAAATCACGCGTCTTCTGTGTCGCTGGGGCTGGGAGCTGGAGACCGGAGCTGTTCCTATTCGGCCATCTTGGCTCCACCTCTCTCTAGTTGAATTTCTAAAGAACTCTATCTGCTCTTCAGCAGACCCATTGATCAATTTGATTCCAGAGTCTGACCTCTCCAATACGTGGCGTTATGTTTTCTCGGCACTTCCTCCTCTTTGGTATTGCACAGGATTCTTTTCAATCTCATACTGTCTGTTCTCTCTTTTTTTTTTTTTTTTTTTTTTTTGAGACGGAGTCTCGCTCTGTCACCCAGGCTGGAGTGCAGTGGCGCAATCTCAGCTCACTGCAACCTCTGCCTCCCGGCTTTGAGCAATTCTCCTGCCTCAGCCTCCCAAGTAGCTGGGACTACAGGTGCATGGCACCACACCCAGCTATTTTTTTTTTTGTATTTTTAGTAGAGATGGGGTCTCACTGTGTTAGCCAGGATGGTCTCGATCTCCTGACCTTGTGATCTGCCCCCCTCGGCCTCCCCAAGTGATGGGATTATAGGTGTGAACCACCATGCCCAGTTCTGTTTCTTCTTAATACTGACATCAATTTTTTTAGATTTGGTCAGAAATTTGCATCCCTAGATTAACCTCAAATATCATATTGTCAAAGTGGCAAATAGGAATTAGTTTTGTTTTTAGTGTTTAAAAAGTCCTGGATCCCCACCAAAAGCATTACCCAGGAACTGCTGTAGTTAAAATAGAATCCATTCATCTTTCAAGAGTTGTTAATTGGGGGCTTACGATGGGTAGGATTTACTCAGATGTTAGACTGATTTGGAGACGAATGTAGCATGTCCACCCCTGTTGCAGAAGCTCAGAGAATAAAATTATCTGTAGAAGATCATTTTTATTTCAGACTCACTTTACCAGTCATGATTTTGAGTATAAATATAAGTGTCCCAAGGTCTCCAAGGTGACAGGAAAGGGTGGAGGAAAAGAGGGAAAAGAGAAGATGGTCGTAAGGCAAAGAGGCTGGTTAAGCATTATTTCAGTCTCCTCAGTCCTCTGGAATTCTTCTCATGCAATTTCACAGATAATGGAAACATCAGTTTAAAGAAGCCTGGCAACATTTCTTTGGTCACACAGCCACAGTGTCGGAGCCAATTGGTGGACTGCAAAGCCTATGCTCTTACATCTCATCTCATCTCATCTTTTTTTTTTTTTTTTTTTTGAGACTGAGTCTAATTCTGTTGCCCAGGCTGGAGTGCAGTGGCCCGATCTTGGCTCACTGCAACCCCCACCTCCTGGGTTCAAGTGATTCTCTTGCCTCAGCCTCCCGAGTAGCTGGGATTACAGGTGTGCACCACCACGCCCAGCTAATTTTTGTATTTTTAGTAGAGACGAGGTTTCACCATATTGCCCAGGCTGGTCTTGAACTCCTGGGCTCACGTGATCTGTCTGCCTTGGCCTCCCAAAGTGCTGGGATTACAGGCGTGAGCCACTGTGCCCAGCCTCTTCCATCTCATCTACCAACCTGCCCCACAGATGGAGAATGGAGTGTGAAGGACGATGGGTGATAAACCAGGACAAGTGGCTCTGACCAGTTGAAAGGCGTCTTATTCTTATTGTTACAGAATCTGAAAATGAAAAGTTAAGTCAAGTCACAGAAAGAGTAGTCAAGTGATTTTTTTTTTTTTTTTTTTTTTTTTGAGATGGAGTCTGGCTCTGACGCCCAAGCTGGAGTGCAGTGGTACAATCTCGGCTCACTGCAAACTCCGCCTCCCAGGTTCACACCATTCTCCTGCCTCAGCCTCCCGAGTAGCTGGGACTACAGGCGCGCACCACTACACCTGGCTAATTTTTTGTATTTTCAGTAGGGACGGGGTTTCACTGTGTTAGCCAGGATGGTCTTCATCTCCTGATCTCGTGATCCGCCCGCCTCGGCCTCCCAAAGTGCTGGGATTACAGGCGTGAGCCACCACGCCCGGCCAGTGAAATGATTTTAACATTTGACTATTGTTAACAACCAAATTAGAAGGCATTGGTACAATCTGTTAAATTTCTAAATGTGCTTATCTCTACCAGTCATTCTACATCTTGGCGTCTCCCTGAGAGAGATACTTGCACATTGGTAGAAAGAAGCGTGCACACTAATAGTGAAATTGTACCTAATGTGCACAAATTAGAAACAACAGAAATATTCATTAATGGAATAATTCAATAAATTTTGATAAATCTGTAGTATTGAATATTATGGAGATAAGGTAAGTCCATATATGTTGAACTAAAAAATGATTTTCAAGATATATTAAGTGGAAAAAAATCAAGTAGCAGAATACATGTAGAATGATCATACTTATGTAAAAAATTAATTTAAAAGTCAACATTTCAGAAAAGGGAGTGAAGAGTTAAGAGGGAAATAATACTTTCAAATTTGGGGAGAGAGAGAGCACAGGTAGTTTCACGTAGAGAAAATATTTGAATTGGGCCTTGGAGGGTGGTGAAATGTAGAGATGGTCAGGATTTATCCTAGGCTACCTCGCTAATAAGGGGTGGAGTCAACATATGAACTCAGTTCTAAGTGAATCCAGAGTTGGTGCTTTTAACTAAGATTCTTCTCACAACACAATTGTAAACTGAATATCAGACGTAGCTATAACTCACATATGTAGGTACACGATATGCACATGGATTTTTTAGGTATGGTATGTACTCTCCTAGAAATCCTGTGGAATACCCGGATGAATTAGAGCACCTGGCCTTAATAGCTTCAAGTCTAGTAGAGCAAAGAAGATGCGTTTACAAATCTTTTTAATATATGAAAGAAAGTTAGCGAGGCTCTAAAGCAAAATCATAGGGAAATTCAAAAAAGGATTGGTAAACCTAGAGAAAAGAAACATACTGCCAGCTGAGGGGCTGGAAGATGTACCACGTACAATGTATTCAGCTACAAGAAATAAATGAAGTAATAGTGACTTAAACCATAAGGTTTAGTTTCTTAGCAAGAAATCAGATGTTAATGGTACAATTGTGTACCACATTCATCTCAACAATGTCACTAAGGACATAAGTTCTGTGATGGTTAATTTTATCTGTCACCTTGGCTAGGCCATGGGATGCCCAGATATATGATTAAATGTTATTTTGGGGCATGTCTGTGAGAAATAAGCTTGTATTGGACTGAGTAAAGCAGGTGGCCCTCCCCAGTGTGAATGGGTGTCACCAATCTGCTGAGGGCCTGAATAGAATAAAAAGGCAGACAAAGGCTAGATTTGCCCCTTATATTAAGTGGAAAAAAATCAAATAGCAGAATACATATAGAATGATTATACTTATGTAAAAAATTAATCTAACTAATTGACTACTTGAGCTGGCACACAAATCATCTCCTGCCCTTGGTGTGCTGGTTCTCAGGCCTTCAGATTCAGACTGGAATCTACACCATCAGCTACCTGCCCTTCATGCCTTTGAACTACATACACCACTGGCTTTCCTGGGTGTCCAACTTACAGATGGCAGATCTTGGGACTTCTCAGCCACCATAATCATGTGAGCCAATGCCTTTTAACAAATATCTCTCAGGTCAGGGGCAGTGGCTCACACCTGTAATCCCAGCAATTTGGGAGGCAGAGGAGGAGGATTGCTTGAGGCCAAGAGTTTGAGGCCAGCCTGGGCAACATAGCGACACCCCATCTCTACAAAAATTAAAGTTAATTAGCTAGGCGTGGTGGCACACACCTGTAAGTCCTAGCTACTTGGGAGGCTGAGATGGGAGGATCGCTTGAGTCCGGGAGTTTGAGGCTGATGGGAGCTATGCTCAAGTTACTGCACTTCAGCCTGGGTGACAGAGTGAGACCCCATCTCTGAAAAAAAACCTCATAGATAGATAGATGATAGATAGCTAGATAGATAGATAGATAGATAGACAGACAGACAGATAATCTCCTGATGGTTCTGTTTCTCTGAAGAAGTGTGACTAATACAGATTCCCCCTGTCCTTTCCAGTCATCCTTCATCTTGTCATAGTCCAACATGGCAGCCACAGCTTCCAGTGTCTCAACCACATTCAAGGTCATAGTCCAACACGGCAACCACAGCTTCTGGTGTCTCAACCACATTCAAGGGCAGGAAGCAGAAGGTAGCCAGGGAAGCAAAAAAGGTTGGGGAGCTTAATGAAGGACACTCTGCATGTCTGAAAATAACTTTTTCTCAGATGCCTCCTCCAGAAATTTCCTTTTATATTTCTTTGGCCAGAACTGGGTCATAAGTCCTGGCTCTCCCTTGGATACTTCCTGACGGGACACTGACAGTGAGAGCAGGATTCTGGCTTTCCTACCCTCTGTCATAAAACACCAGCTAGGAAGAAAGAGCTTCTTGGTACTGGGGAGCATCCAAGAGTGTCCACCACCGCAGCTTATGGGAAGGAAGCCATAGCTGGGTTGGGTCTTAAACAGTAATGAAAAGGACATTTATGAGATTGTCTCCCCAGTGTAAGTAGGAGCTGCCCAAACCATGTAGTATGTTCCCGTTGTCTGGGGATACATCGTAATAGATTTTAATAGATCCTGCCAAATTACCCTTTTCTTTTGTTTGTTCCTCTCCAGGGGCATTTCTCACTTTCTTCCTTTTATTGAAGCTAATTGTGTAAGCATCTAACTCCTGCTCTGCTGTCGGTTTGACATTGTTAATTCTCTGTGCTCAGTTTCCTGTGTTAGTCAAGATCCCACTTATTGTATTAGAGTTTAACACCAAGTATTATTAAACTTGTCTTAGAAAACTGAAAAGGCAAAAAAGGAGCCCAGAGTATCCCACGGGAAGTAATCGCAGGAAGCTGCTACCACCCCAGCTGTTGGAGGGACAAAGAGGTCAGGATTGCTAAAACTTCACAGAAAACCTTAAAAGAGAAAGATGGGGGTAGAAATGGGGAGAGAAGGTAAAAGCCTTGGGAGAGGGACCCCACAATGCTGGATCTTAGGCTTTTGAGGAGGGGATACCTGCTGGTGTTGGCATCTCTGAGAGAGTTTGATGCACCTCGTTCTGATAGTGGGAAAAACTGCAACTTGGAATGAGCTACTACTCCTGGAACCAAGGACTTGCCAGCGTTAAACCCCTGATGCTAGAGAGATCCCAACCGTCACAGCAAGCCAGACCAACAGGAACAAGTCCCTTGTCTCTCCATCCTGCAGGCTTCCTCTAGTGCCCCTTATTGGTGACCTAACAAAGAGCAGCTGGCACAACAGAAATTAGGTTTGTAGAGTATCAGCTCCAGCATCACATGATGGCAGAGGATGGAAGATCTGGAGCTAAAAGCTCCAAACAGCAAAGCCTTTATTATTATTATCACATCCTTTTTAAGTAGAAGTAATAATAGAAGCTACCTCATAGTGTTACTCTGAGGGTTAGATGATGTAAACCATGAGAAGTAAACAGCAGAGTACCTAGAGCCTAATAAGCCCTCAGGAAGTATTAGCAGATGTTTTGGTTTTGTTGTTTTCTTTTGTTTTTTGCTATACTGTATTCTTTTATTTCATGTGTGCAAATTTAAGTCAATCAGTAGTGCTACAGACCTATAGCTATACTGACAATTTTTAATATTTAGTTCACTTTTAATAGTAAACAACATCTCAGTATAATGTTCAGAATTTTTTTTTTTTTTTTTTTTTGGAGATGGAGTCTCGCTCTGTCAGCCAGGCTGGAGTGCAGTGACACAATCTCAGCTCACTGCAAGCTCTGCCTCCTGGGTTCACACCATTCTCCTGCCTCAGCCTCCTGAGTAGCTGGGAATACAGGGCCCGCCACCATGCCCAGCTAATTTTTTGTATTTTTTTTTTTTTAGTAGACACGGGGTTTCACCATGTTAGCCAGGATGGTCTCGATCTCCTGACCTCGTGATCCGCCCACCTCGGCCTCCCAAAGTGCTGGGATTACAGGTGTGAGCCACCACACCCGGCCCAATGTTCAGAAATTTATCTAATTGTTAGACGTTAGCTAACATGGATCTTTTTCTGAAACAGTGCTGCCAGATTTTAAAAAATTAATAGACATTGTGTAGAACAGATTTGAATTAACATAAAAATTGAAGAGGTAGTGCTAAAAGTTCTCATATTACTTTTACACTATTTTTTTAAACTGCATCCTTTTGAAAATTTCAACTTTTTTTTTTTTTTTTTGTGAGACGGAGTCTCGCTCTGTCGCCCAGGCTGGAGTGCAGTGGTGCAATCTCGGCTCACTGCAAGCTCCACCTCCCGGGTTCACGCCATTCTCCTGCCTCAGCCTCTCTGAGTAGCTGGGACTACAGGCGCCTGCCACCACGCCCGGCTAATTTTTTATATTTTTGTTAGTAGAGATGGGGTTTCACCATGGTCTCGATCTCCTGACCTCGTGATCCGCCCGCCTCGGCCTCCCAAAGTGCTGGGATTACAAGCGTGAGCCACCGCGCCCGGCCGAAAATTTCAACTTTTATTTTAGATTCAGGGGTACATATACAGGTTTGTTACCTAAGTATAATACTGCGTGATGCTAAGGTTTGGGTCACTCAGATAGTGAACATAGTACCCAGTAGACAGTTTTTCAGTCCTTGTCTCCCTCCCTCTCTCCTGTCAATAGACACTTGTGGTCCCCAGTATCAATTGTTCCCATCTGTATGTCCCTGTGTACACAATGTTTAGCTTCCACTTATGAGAACATGCTACATTTGGTTTTCTGTTTCTGCATTAATATCTTAGGATAATGGCCTCCAGCTTGCATCCATGTTGCTGCAAATGACATGGTTTCATCCATCCTTTTTTATGGCTATGAGGTATTCCATGGTGTATTTTTATGGCTATGAAGTATTCCATGGTGTATATGTACCACATTTTCTTTATCCAGTCCACCACTGATGAGCACCCAGGTTGATTCCATGTCTTTGTTCTTGTGAATAGTGCTGTGATTAACATACAAGTGCATGTATCTTTCTTGTAGAATGATTTCTTTTCCTTTGGGCATATACCCAGTAATGGGATTGCTGGGTCGAATGGTGGTTCTAGTTTTAGTCCTTTGAGAAATCTCCAAACTGTTTTCCTGTTAGTGGATGTTATCACTATTTATTCAACAATTATTTCTTGTGTGCATACTATGTGCCAGGCACAGATCTAAGTCTTGAGAATACAGTGGTGATTCAGATAGATGAGGTCACTGGCCTTGTGGAACTTGCTTTCTGGTGAGGGGGGAGGGGCCTGCAGTAAACAAAATCATTTCAGAAAGTGATCGGTGGTGAGGAGAGAATAAAACAGTCCTGCAGCTTTGAGATGCAGAGAAGAAAGTAGCTAAACTTCAAACAACAATGAAAAGACAAGCCACAGACTGGGAGAAACTATATATGAAACACATATCTGATAAAGGACTTGTATCCAGAATACAGTCAAGTGCACTTAACAGTGGGGCTACATCTGAGAAACATGTTTCTAGGTGATTTTGTCAATGTGCAGGCATCATAGAGTGTACTTCCATAAACCTAGATGGTATAGCCTACTACACACCAAGGCTGTATGGTATAGCCCATTGTTCCTTGGCTAAAACCAGTACAGCATGTTACTATCCTGAATACCCTAGACAGCTGTAACACAATGGTAAGCATTTGTGTCCCTGAACTCACCTAAATATAGAAAAGACACAGTAAAACTATAGTATAAAGGAGAAACAATGGTACACCTATACTGTGCACTTACCATGAAAGGAGCTTGCAAGACTGGAAGTTTCTCTGGGTGAGTCAGTGAGTGAGTGGTGAATGAATGTGAAGGCCTAGGACATGACTGTATGCTTTATACACTGTAGACTTTATAAACGCTGTACACTAAGGCTACACTAAACTTATTAAAAATGTTTTTCATTCTTCAGTAATAAATTAACCTTAGCTTACTATAACCTTTTGGCTTTTTGTAAAGCTGTACAAAAATATTTTCTTTCTTTATATCCTTATTCTGTAAGCTTTTTTTCTATTTTAAAAACTACATTTGTACTCTTTAAATGTTTTTTATTAAAAACTAAGACACAAACACACTCTAGGCCTACACAGGGTCAAGATCATCAATATCACTGTCTTCCACCTCCACATCTTGTCCCCCTGGAAGGTCTTCAGTGGCAATAACATGCAGGGATCTGTCATCTCCTATGATGACAATGCCTTTGGGATACCTCCTGAAGGACCTGCCTGAAAGTGTTTCACAGTTAAATTTGTTTTAAAGTAGGAGTATAGTCTAAAATAATAATAATTATTATAGTATATTAAATATATAAACCAGTAACATAGTCATTTATTATCAAGTATTATGTACTGCACATAATTTTATGTGCTAGACTTTATACAAGTGGCAGCTCAGTAGCTTTGTTTACACCAGCCTTGACACAAACATGTGAATAATGCATTGCACTACAATGCTAGGATGGCCATGACCTAACTAGGCAATAAGAATTTTTCAGCTTCGTTATATTCTTACAGGACCACTGTTGTATAGGCAGTCCGTCATTGACTGAAATGTTGTCATGCGGCACATGACTATATATAAAGAACTGTCAAAACTCAATCATAAGAAAACAATCCAGTTTAAAAATGGGCAAAATGTTTGAACAGACACTGCATTAAAGCAGATCTACAGATGGCAAATAAGCCCATAAAAAGAGACAAAACCCTATTAGACATTAGGGAAATGAAATAAAAACCACAATGAGATTCCGCCACACAGGTACTGAAGTGCCTTTTTAAAAAACTGACAATACTGCTGACGAGGATACAGAGCAACTGGAACTCTCGTATATTGCGGATCGGAATGCAAAATCGCACAGCCACTTTAGAAAACACTTTGGCAGTCTCCTAGAAAGTTACACATACACTAACTATATGACCCAGCCATTCCTCTCCTAGGGAAGAATAGTTTGACATATTAATTTTTTTTTCTGTATATATACATTTTCCCCTTACTCTTCCCCTCGTTTAAGCAGGTAGTAGGTTTTGGGCTTCTGAGCCCCAACTAAATTTTGTAGCAGAGCAGAAAGCCGAGTTAGCCTATCTTTTTAAGGGCAGAGGCAAAGAGGGTAGCAGTTGAGAGTGGGCTTGGAGAGGCATGAAGAAGAGTCCTATGGGGCCAGCAGGAACAAGGACCAGGGTTCAACTTCCTGGCAGCACCCTGAGAAGATGGTGGAATCCCAGAGAAAAATGGCTCCATGGAGCATCTCGGGCAGCACAGCAAAGGAGTTCTAGTCCCCAAACTTCACACCAAAGCGGCCACCATCTTTGGAACCAGCCTTCATGGATGATGACAATGGTAAAGCTTTGTGGCTATCTGGCTGTGTGACCTTGGAAAAAGTCACTTAATATCTCTAAGCCTCAGTTTTCAAAATCAGTGGAGAGACGGAAGTGAACCTTACCCTCGGAGCTGTAATGAATGGTTGGGCAAACCATGCTTTGCAAGCATGGTGGCTCACACCTGTGTTCTGAGCACTTTGGGAGGCCAAGGCAGGCAGATCACTTGAAGTAAGGAGTTCAAGACCAGCCTGACCAACATGGTGAAACTCCATCTCTACTAAAAATACAAAAATTAGCCAGGTGTGGTCGCATATGATTGTAATCCCAGCTACTTGGGAGGCTGAGGCAGAAGAATTACTTTAACCCGGGAGGCAGAGGTTGCAATGAGCCGAGATGGCACCACTGCACCCTAGCCTGGGCAACAGAGTGCCTTTCTGTGCCAAGGGGGCACAGAAAAAAACAAGTCCAGAAGTCCAGCCCATCCTCCACTCATCAGCCCTCGGTCCTGGGACAGCGTTGTGTCATTGCTTTCCTGGCCCACGTAGAGAAGTAACGTGGGCTACCCATGGCCTTCACTGTAGCTGCACAATACAGCTTTGATATTGTATAATTTGAATTTTTTCCCCTCTAAATGACTATTTCTAGCAGTCTCTCTGAAAAAAAAAAAAAAAAAACTTTCATAAGTATATTCCTTTTCCCCCCGGACACACACGTACATAAATTTCATTATAAGAAAGTTTTTACCATATCAGGTACAACCTCCAAGCACCCCAAAGATATCTGCAAAGTAAGACTATTTCCTTTTTTTCCACCCTAATTTATTGATACAACAAATGAACAGGGAGATTTGTCCAGCAGATAGCAAATGAAATTGGATAGTAATCCACTTTCAGGTCTCTGGGTAGCAGGCCTTGAGGGAAACTGAGGCTACAGGGGAATTTCAGGTCCAGCCAACGTGTCTCCAGGAAAATATGCCCTTTTAGTTCTGTTTCTGAAAACCACACTGACTGTCTCAGGCTGTGGGGATCGGGGAACTGTTGTTGCCTCCTTCCAGAAGGCCTCCTCCCTCACTTGGAGAAACAGTTCTGAAGTTGCAACAACTCGGCTCAGCTGGAGTTTCTCAGAAGCCTGGCATTCACCCATGACTGAGTCCTGACGGAGCGCTCTGTGGGGAAGCCAGGCAGCGAACACATCCTGGGGAAATCATTGTCCTGCCCCCTGCTTGGCCGCGGAAGGCGGACACCCGGTTTCAATGTTGTCTTTGTTACCAGCTCCGGTAGGCGCTCTGATGTGCATTTTAATGAAAATGGGACACCTGCGGCAGCGCTCCCGGATCAACAGCAAGGAGGCAGAAGTCCCAGATCTGGACCGGAGTCCTGGGGATCCCCTTTCAAAAGGCAGCCGGGCATTCCAGAGAGGCTGGGAAGAAACGGCCCTTTATCCGCATCGGGCCAGGGCCCTGCCCCGGGGCCCCCCCAGCGTGTCGCCGGGACCCTCAGCGGCGTGTCCCCCACCTCCTCCTGGCCCCCTCACGGGGCTCCCAGGAACAGCAGTAGGAGGGCCCTGGGGTATTTTTTCTATCTTCCAGCCTGAGCTACACGAGGCAGTTGAATTAGAGTCATTACTGTAATTTAATTTCTCCAAATTCAGAGCAGTTTTCTTTCGAAATGTATCAGGAGCCAGCAAACGTTCAAAGAATTGGAGAAACCATTCCAAATTCAGAAAGGTTAAAAGGAAGACCAGAAAAGGTTAAAAGGGTGAACATTACTACTACTATCATATTTCATAATAATTGTATATTATACAACTGAATGTATTATATGGCATGTAATATATATTATTACATATGACAATGTATAGTAATAATCCCATAAAGATATAGTTATCATAGTATTACATATTATGTATAGACACATAATGTGTCTAACATTCCACCCTAATTTATTGATATAACAAATGAACAGGGAGATTTGTCCAGCCAATAGCAAATAAAATTGGACAGTAATCCACCTTCAGGTCCCTGGTTAGCAGGCCTTGAAGGAAACTGAGGCTACAGGGGAATTTCAGGTTGAGCCAACGTGTCTCCAGGAAAATATGCCCTTTTAGTTCTGTTTCTGAAAACCACATTGATTGTCTCAAGCTGTGGGGATCAGGTCTTGTCTATATTATGTATAGACATAATGTGTCTATACATAATATGTAATATACTATAATAGATATGTTATATATATTAGGTAATATGTATAACATAATATTCAAAATGTTCAAAAGTAATTTTGATAATGTTAAAAAAAATTGGAGGATCAATCCAGAATCAAAGTTTTAAGAGGAGGAAGAGACAGAGGGTGAAAAAAATATTTTTATAATTATTTTATGATAATATAGACTTAACATAGTTACACGGAATATTGTGTATCATATAATTATTGTTTTATATGATACTATAAGATATAACTATATTTTTATTATTACTAATATTATTGTCGAAGATAACATCAATTGCTTGTCAGGTGCTATGGTAGACGCTTTGGAGGCATTATATTATTGAATTTTCACAGTAGCCTCTATGATGTAGGTACTATGGGTTTTGTATCCCTTTAAAAAAATATAGTTTTATTGAGATATAATTCACATACCATACAATTCACCAATTTAAAATATACAATTCAGAGGATTACATTCAGTGAATATACTGAAGTATATCACAGAGTTTGTAGTCATCACCATAGTCAATGTTAGAACATTTCATTGCCCAAAAGGAAATCCCATATGCATTAGCAGTCATTTCCCCATTTCCCCCTCCCTCCAACCCTAGACAACTCTAATCTGTTTCCTGTCTATAGATTTGCCTATTCTGCGCATTTTATACAAACAGAATTACACTATATGTCGTCCTTTGCGTCTGACTTCTTTCACTGAGCATGTTTCCAAAATTCATCTATGTTGGAACACGTATCAGTACTTCATTCTTTTTGATAGCTGCATAGTAGTCATTGTATGGACATACCACATTTTGTTTATCCACTCATCACTTAATAGACATTTGAGTTGTTTCCACTTTGGGGCTATCACAAATAATGCTGCTCTGAATACTTATGTGCAAGTTTTTACATGGATGTATGCTTCTGTTTCTCTTAGACATACTGTGTTTCACCCCATTTTACAGATGAGGAAATTGAAGTTCAGAGATGCTACGTAACTTGCCCAAGATCACACAGCCTGTGAATGCTCTGAGAGTCAAACTTAGCTCTATGTAATGCTCTTAGTTACTCTGCTCTGTTGCCCTCCATTTCATCAAAGGTTAAAATATGGAGGGCACAGACACCCATCCCTCCTGGGTCTCTGGAGAGATACTGAAGAAAAACAAAGCAGGAAGAGTTTCTGTTGCAGCTGAGAATGAACTTTCTCCTGTTAAGGGTAGTTAGTTAAGCCTGGGAGTGATTGCCAAGAAAGCAGTGAATTCCCTTTTGGGGATGAGAGATCCTCTGTGGGGTCTTTCAGACACAGCCGGAATGCCTCACTCCCGGGAATGGGGTTTGGCTCAAGCCTGCCCAAATGGCAGCCCTCATTCTGCATCAGGTGTCCAAATGGTATGAGAGGGGCCACGCTCCATTTCAGGCCTCCCTCACTGCTTCTCACCCTGACCCACCCCAGCCCCCCAAGCCTGTTTCCAGGGTTTTGTCTCCACACAAGGTCCCCTAAACCTCCTCCCCATACCGCTGGAGCCCTGACCTGTCCCATTCCAGTTCCCTCCCAGTGTAGAGGCAACAAAGGAAGATGGCCAAGGCCTAGCTAAACCGGCACTGGAGTTGGGTGTTGGTGGGGGAGAAAGGTGATGGAGTGCAGGGAGGGAGGGAGGAATGGGTGGGAGGTCCCAAAAGGGCCCAGGAGCCTCAGATTACCCAGGGCAGGGCAGGGCATCGGGAGAGAAGCCACAGTGCCTCCCCAGGGGAGATGCTGTTCATCCGAGCACATGGTTATAAAATGAGACCTCTGTGCCTATGTGGCTGATGAAACCAGTGCCGTTTGATATATTTCAACAGAGCATGGGTTTTTAAAAAAACAAAAATCCTACCATAAACATCCTGAATCCTAAAATTATTGTTGTACCAGTCACAGAAAAAGCAAAATCCACTTTTTTTTTTTTTTTGGTGTGGGGTGGTGTGGACCTAGTCATGAAATGTAGTAGAAACCATTTCGGTTTTAAAGCCAGTGATGGCACCTGTCCCCCCACTGGCTATGTGAGCCTGAGCAATGTTCTTAACCTTGCAGACCCTCGGTTGTTTTCACACATAAAATGGGAATAATAACAGCAATACTTGCCTTTCACAGTTTCTGGCCCACGATCAAATGGACCTATGCAGCTTTCCCCAGTGTATGTTCTTAGCAACCACACTTCTACAGATTATTGTAATGTGAGGAGCACACACAGGCTGGTGATTTGGGGGAGCAGTCATTTAAATCAAGCTAAATAGCTTCCATTCTGACACTACTTCTCCGAGCATTTAATATATTGATCTTCATCAAGAATATTGAAGAAAGACCCCATTCTGTTGCATTTTGCAAATCTATTTAACCACAGAAATCTTGATGTAACATCCAACGTAGAGATTGAAAGCTAGCGGTCCATGGGCCAAATCTGGCCCACAGAGGTAGAGTTTTTTGGCCAGCACGGTGTTGCCTTTCAAAGTTTCCCGTATGTAAATATAGTGAGATTTCACACATACATCACAAGATTTCACGTAAAAATTAACTTTCAGCTTCTCTTGAAAAAACCTAAAGATTAGGACAAACTGGGTCCTCATTTTCACATAGTGACACTTAACCAGAGTGGGTGGTCCACCCAGGCATCCAGTTTGCCACTCTTGAGGGTCTAGTGCTGCTCAAATGCTGAAATAAGACATGTGAAAGAGTGAGTTTTGGCTGGGTGCGGTGGCTCATGTCTGTAATCCCGGCACTTTGGGAGGCCGAGTCGGGTGAATTCCTTGAGCTCAGGAGTTCGCGACCAGCCTGGGTAACATGGTGAGACCCCATCTCTATAAAAAATGCAAAAATGTGCCAGGCATGGTGGCACATGCCTGTAGTCCTAGCTACTCAGGAGGCTGATGTGGAAGGACTGCTTGAGCCCGGGAGGCAGAGGTTGCAGCAAGCCAAGATCGCACCACTGCACCCCAGCCTGGGTGACAGAGTGAGACCCTGTCTCAAAAAAACAAAAAAGGGTGAGTTTTATCTGCACACCCCTGCATTTAAAAATTGTTGAATATCTGCTTATTATATCATAGTCATGCATTATTGAACATGATATGTACATTATAAAGAATAATTTAACCAAGCATAATTTAACAAGATGAGATTAAAAATAAGCATAAATCAGAAGTTTTACTCTTCACACTTCACCCTTTAGAGGCCACTGATACAGCTCCTCATACAGAGTTGGGGCTCATTTAGTGATTATACTTACATGTAATTCTTGGTTGATGGGACCTGAAGATGTCCAACTTCCCCACTGAAATGAAAAGCTGAGCATGCAACCACCGCCCCTGCTGCTGACACTGAATTTGGGTCTTGTGTTTTGGCACTCATCAGTCCTTACAAGGAGATTGTGGATCGAGTGCTATTTGGCTTTTAGTTTGCCCTGGAGGGTATTTTTTCTTTCTTTTAACTACGCCCAGTAGCGTAAACAATAGTCTTTTGAACCCAGGCTGTGCGTGAAATACTAATTTAGGCAAATGCCAATCCAAACAAACAAACAAAAAATAGGTTCACTACATTTTTTTCTTTCAAATATTAGTGAAGTGCGTGTGTTAGCCAGAAAGAGCCAGGAGAAAAATTATACAATTTAAAGGGACTCTTCAGGTCTCGAAGCAGCCACACTCCATTATCGTCCCCAAGGGAGTAATATAATAGTAAATAGTAACTGCTTGTGAAGTCGTCTGAGAGTTTTGGATGAAAGATCACGCAGAAACATGAAAAAGTGTTATTTAGTATGCCAGTTTCAGGGTTAAATGTCGGATGTTTCAACCTTATCCCCTACCAAATTTTCAAAATAGCAAGCAGCAATGTGACCGGCAATATTAGGTTTTCCTCCTCTTAAAACCTAGTAATGAGGCCAAGGGAAGCAATTACGATTGGGCAGTGAAGTCTTCCCCTCCCCACCTTGCACCAGAACATTTTCAGTGCAGCTTCAGGGGCCTCTCAAAGACTTAAGGAATCCCAGTTTCTTGGGATCCTGCTGTAGCTGCAAAGATCCTAAGACTTTGGGTGCCATTGATTTGAGCAGTTGAAAAAGCAGCCCTTCCATGTTTCCTATGGCGTGGAGCCTGTCTACAGGGTAGCCTCATGGTCGAGACTTTGGGCTCTAAAGTCACCCCTGGGTTCCAATTCTAACCCTACCACTTATCAGCTGGATGACCAGAGCAAGTGACTCAACATCTCCAGGCCTCAGTTTTCAGTTTTCACAGCTGTAAAATGATGACAGTAATAGTACCTCACTTGTAGAGTTTAAAAGAGAGAATGTATGTGAAGTGCTTGGCACAGTAGTCAGGCACATGAAAAGTACCCAGTGTGTATTCCTTCCCGTATTGCAAACCAGCCGTTTCTCTTGCTTTTCTGCTCTCAGGATCAGAAATCTAGTTGTCCTCCTTTAATTCTTTTAAGTTCCTATTTTTCAGCTGCTCTGACCCATGTTTCAGCAGCTTTGATCCATTTATTGAGCTGCTCTGTCTCCTTTATTTAAGCAGGGAATTAGAAAACTTTTTCCATAAGGGGCCAAATAGAAAATGCTTTCACCTTTGTATTCCATACAGTCCCTGTTGCAACAACTCAACTCTGCCTTTGTAGCTAAAAAGCAATAAATGGGTATGGCTATGTTCTAATAAAACTTTATTTACCAAAATAAGTAGCAGTAGGATTTGGCCCACAGGCGGAAGTTTGCTGCCTCCTGATTTAAGCTCTGTTTCTCCCCCAAATATGCAAAATGCAGGCAGGAGGCCACTTGAGAGAACCAAGTGTTCAGCACATTTTCTTCCAAAGGAACCAGGGAAATGAGAGTAACTTGTGTGGATTTTTTTGTAAAGGGAGAAATTGAGACCTCTCTCCCAGCAAAAAAGTCACCTAGACTCTCTCTGCAGAGAAGAACAGTCTCAAAGTGGAAAGACAGGCCATTGGGGTGGGGAAAGTGGAAGTGGTGTTTAGTGCACATCAGACACCAAACTCTTAGACTCTGCTCACAGGGATCCATGCTCCTAGCACACGGTGCTGCATTCCCCAGTGTTCAAAATCCCTGGCAGGTGGAGGAGACATCTGCAAATGTCAGCATGAACAGGAGCTTTGTAAGGGTTCCAGAACAATCCCCTCAAAATGCTCTTGGTTTTGCTATATGGAGAAGGTGCCAGACATTCCCAGAAGCCTGCTGAAATCTTTAAGAAATGGGCATTTGAGAAACATACTTCCTAGTATTTGTTTGTGTCCCTCTCTAACAACCCTATACCTTTGACTTCCTCTGACATTATCGGCATAGGGCAAATATCTTCTCAAATCATCAGTTCCCCATGATGGAAATCATTTATGCCTGCTCTGTCTCCATTTTTCTCTGGAAGGAGAAAAATCTTTTCTTGCTGCCCCCCATAACCCACCCCCTTCAAGCTCTTGAGTAGAGAAAGAAATACTTTTGCAGGATGAACCAGGCAGCTTCTCCTTAGAAGTGGCACTACCTCCAATGTTCTTCTCTTCTTTTCATCTGCCCTGCCTTTGAGACCAGAAAACATCTGGAAGCACTGAGTGCCTGGTGTGTCACAGATCCCTGAATTGGGATCTTCATTTCTGGGGAAGGCTCTCCAAAATGAAGTAAGGCTTCTCTACCTCCCTCCCACCTTTGGTCCCGTTGATGTCCCCCACTAACCCTCAACATCTGGCATAGCTCAGGTTTTTGGTGTCACTCTTCTGACACTCCAGAAGGTATCTCTGTGGAGGCATGCGGGGCACAGGCTCTTGGTGGTTTGCTTCCTTATGTGTGACTCTTGGAAGGGTCCCTGTGGTACCAAGCTGATAATGGAACTGGGATTCCGCCTTGAGTGGGGATGTTTATTTTCCAACTCTCCTAACTGGGATAGATGTTTGATTAAAAGATTATGGGTTCCCATGGGAGCATGGATTCTGGTTTATTTCATGTGGGCTCAGGTAATAAGCTGTAAAATTTCCAGAAGATTATATGCGCACCCTCTGGGCTGCCCAGACAAAAGCTCTGCTTCTGCACGCAAGAATGATAATAATAGAAGCAATTTTCCATAATCAAGAAGTTTTCAGACTGAGTGTGCGTTAGAATAATCCAGCATGTATCTGGAATAGAAGAAAGACAGACAAAAGAAAGTCACTGGGCCCACCTTTGATTCCCTAGGACTGGGGGAGAGCCTGAGGAACCCCATCTTCAACATGCACTCTGTCCACCCTCTCACCCACCTAGGTCATCCTAATGTGGTGAGTTAGGAACCACAGCTAGAGACGTGCTTGCTTTACCTGAGGATAGGGAAAAAGATGGGCTAACTCTGAGACCTGATTCTTCAGACCTCAAGTGGTTATTAATGACCTGTGTTGTAAGGATGGTTCTTGCCAAAACCTAACAACTTCCAAAAGTTCCTCAAGGAAACTGACATAGGAGGAATCTAAAGATTCAAAGAAACTTGAACCAGATGGCTTATTTGAGAATCTTTCTCTGTCTTTCAAATTCATCAAACCACACAGTTTACAAAGCATTTTCACATATATTGTCTCATTTTAATTAGAGTTTCTTGATTCCTGCAGTCTGTGGACCCACAGGAATATGTGAATCGATTTCAGGGAGACTAAACTTGGATGAGAAATTTTTTTTTCCACTAAACTCTAACTAAAACTTAGCATTTTTTAAAATTATGAATGTAAGTAACAAGTCACAGTCTCGGCAGTACCTGTGACTTTGTCACCAAATGAAATCAGATACTTTCATATTACATCACTGCTGTTGTAGATATCTCAAAGTATCATTTAGGCTCATCACTAGCTTGAAAACACTATGGTTTTTAGACCTACTGCTAAATCTTGTTATTTAATGCACTAATATAAATTTATTTTATATTAATTGATTTAATACTTTGATAATTGTATTTTAATACAACTGGTTTTGTTGGCAGTCCTATATATTTTATTTCATTTATTTAAAAACACAATTCTGAGAAGGGATTTTTTTTAAATGATTTAAAATCCCTCATCAGATTATTACAATTACTTCTTGAAGACGGCCAAGTAGTTACTATTATCCTCTCTCCAAAGATGAGGAAGCTTGGGGAAATCTCAACTGACATGTCCAAGATGGCAAAACTAGTGGGTGACAGGGCCTGAACTCAAATTAGGTCCTCGGGGTTCCTTCCGGACCAGTCAGTTCTGTAGGAGGGAACCACAGCCCCTTTCGGTGCAGTAGCCAGCACATGGAGCAATAGGGAAGAAAAAAACGTTGAGAAATTCTTGCATCTGGGGAAGGCTTTAGAGTAATCACCGGAACAGCCGGAGGATGAGCTGCAGCAAAAAGCCGGGCCTGTCACAGTGGGGTATGGTGATTAATTGGTGCGGGGGAACACAGCCAAGAGCAGAGAAGCCACACCAGGCCACCATCCATTTGTCCATGCCCTGGGGTCAGAAATGGAGCAAATGGAATCTTTTATAAGAGAGGAAAGGGTGGAATGTAGCCACAGGGGAGTTTTGCAAGGAATTCACAGGTGTTTTCTTATTGCATTTCCCCCTCCCTAAGGACCTCTGTGTGTGCAGTTAGCAATAGAGAGGAGGGGTGGGGGTGTGGCTGGGCTGGGCTCTGCAATCTCTCACGCACCCCTCCTCCAGCTCTGTGAGCCATGGTAGTTTTAATTGAAGTAGCAGAAACCATGTTCAAGTCACAAGGAGCTGGGTCACTGGGAAACTCACTGAATTCTTTAGTTAATTTCAATAGGTGGACATGGTGGGCCTTGGGTTTTTGAAGCAGCCATTTCAGTAGGGTCACTCTAATCTGGGCCCTGAGCAGACCTCTTCCCCACTCTGTAAGTCACCCCATCGCAGTGATTCTGCAGATTCCAGTTCATGAGCAATTCTGCCAACTTGCCTTTCTCTTTGAAGAAAGTAAGCAAGCTACAGGGTTGGTTCAGTTCATTTCTTCCCATTGAAATGCTGGCGAGAGCATGTTGGTAATTGATATTCAGAAGCATTATTGATGTGGAGGCACAGCGGCTGTGGATCAGGAGGTCATTGTTTTCCCTAACATTTATTTGAATTACGAAATGATAGAAAATTTGGGAAAGTTTAAAAAAAAAAAATCACTTTTAATCTTACCCAGAAAAGCCAGTATTACTATTTTGGTGCATTTTTTTCTGGACAGATAAGCAGGGAGGCAACTTCCCTATACCCATTATGTTTAGAAAGCAGGCAAGTACAACCATTAGGTCTATTTTTTTAAAAAAATCTCATTAGTAGGCTCTAATTAACACAGAGTCCTACTATGTTGCCTTTTGTGCCAGACAAGATCAGGTGACAGATTTTTATTTCATTTTATTTTGAGATAGAGTCTCACTCTGTCGCCTAGGCTGGAGTGCAGTGGTGTGATCTCAGTTCACTGAAACCTCCACCTCCTGGGTTCAAGCTGATTCTCCTGCCTCAGCCTCCCGAGTAGCTGGGATGACAGGCACATGCCACCACACCCGGCTGAGTTTTGTATTTTTGGTAGAGATGGGGTTTCACCATGTTGGCCAGGCTGGTCTCAAACTCCTGACCTCAGGTGATCCACCCACCTCGGCCTCCCAAAGTGTTGGATTTCAGGCATGAGCAACCGCACCCGGCCAGGTTCACAGATGTAATGAGAGGCCTTCCTTCTTTCTGTTTCCCCTCTCTTCTTCTGTTCACCTCTCCATATCTTCTCAGCTTCATCTTCTATCCTTCAGACTGCTACTGCCAGAGACTTAGAGCATAAACTCTAACCTAGATCCTCTAATTTGGGAGCCCTTATCTGCAGCAGATGATATTTTCCCTGTAGTCAGCAGTTTCCTCCAAGGGACCAGGACCAGGCTAAGGGTTTCAGATTCTTTGGATGAGAAAAGGTATGAGACTAATAAACCCCTCCCTCTTATTGCAGTGTCAGTGTAACCTAACTTGTTATTATGCTAAAAGACCCTTCCTTCCTGCTAGAGAAAGGAAAAGATGGAAGTGGGTGGTGAGGACAGAGCATCCCCCAGCTACATTGTGTAATAAAACCTGACTTTTTAGGCAGTTAACATGTGCTAAGTACCATTCTAATTGCTTGATATGTAACTCACTGAATCTTCACATCAATACTATGAGGAAATTGAGGTCCAGGGAGTTCAAGTCATTTACTAGCCCAAGGTCATACTTGGCCAAGGTTAGCAAGTAGCACAGCAAGAATTCCAGCCCAGGCCATCTCACCCTGGGAGGCCCTATCTTGGCACGTTGTCTTTTCCAAAGATGGCAGCATCAAAATAGATATCTCATCCCACATGACTTTTTACAATGTATTGTGACACCCCTTCATCCAGCAGGGGGGTCTATGTTTCCTCTCTTTGAAACTGGGTAGACTCTGCCTACTGTCTTGACCAAGAGAAACTGAAGGAAGTGATGCTGTGTGACTTCCAAGGACAGATTATAAAAGGCAATATAATTTCGTCCCAGTTCTCCTTCTGTCTTGAAACACTTCCCCTTAGAATCCAGCCACCATGTTGTAAGGAAGCTCAGGCCACATGGAGAGGCCCTACATGGTGTGTTCTGGCTGACAGCCCCAATGAGGCTTCCAATCAAGAGCCAGCATCAACCACCAGAAACGTGAGTAAATGGGCTTTTAGATGTTTCCAGGCTCTAGTTTTTTAGTCTTTCCCGAGGCTGTAGACACCAGCGAGCAGACACAAGTTGAACTTACTGTGCCCTGTTTGAATTCCTGATCCACAAAAATTTTGAGAGATAATAAATTATTACCATTGCTCGAAACCACTAGGTTTTGGGCTAATTTGTTACATAGCCAGAGTATGGGAATGGTGCTCCTAACTATTACAGTAAGACCAGCATATGCTCTCAGCAGCTCTCCATCCCCATCTTTATCCTGGCTGACTCAGGCATCACCAAGCTTAAGGTTGCCATGGGAGAAATTTTGCATAGATTTTTCTTGGTCCATCTCCTTCCAGGGAATTAGTCCCATTAGACTTTCTATTGTTTAAGTCTTTGCATTTTCCTCAGTCTTCACAGGTCTTTTCTTGGGGAATGAGAAGAGGTTGCCTCAGAGCCTGCAAGCCAAATGCCATTTTAAGCCAGATGTTAAATTGGCCTCTATTAGGAAAGCGTATCCCTTCCTTCAATAATTGTTGAGTAAGGGCTTACTGAGACCAGTACTGGGCTTTGTCCAAGTGAATTTTTCAGGCAAGAGAAACTGTACAATAATATTCTTTTTATAAAAAGTAGAAATGTGCCATGTGCTTAAAAACTTGACCATTAGATCTTCTCTGTACTGCTCTGTTCTGAAAAAAGAAAAAGAAAGATGGAGGTGGTAGGTGGGGAATTAGCAAATCAAAAGAAAAATATAAAGGCCCAAGAACCAGGTGAGAGAAATCTGCTAATGTTAAAATGGATTGCAGGAGATTCAGAATGTTTATTTGCAAGGCTTTGGACTCTAAGCTTGTTCCCCAACCCCCACCCCACTTCCAGAGCTTTCGTACATCTTTAGAGTTTTGTTGTCAGATATAAGTAAGGTTCACTTCTTTTAGTCCTCTGCTCAGATTTCTTTATAAAATGTTGATAGCTGGTGATACACTTTCAATGGTTTTGTGGGGAAATAGGGAGTAAAGATGGTAGCAGACAATCTTCTCCCACTAATACAAGGAAAATCTGTGTGCCAGTTTCACATGGATCTTAATGCCCAAATAGGCATCTCTAGGTGTACATCTATTTGTTTATTTTATATCCCAGGTTGGAGAGTTGTACTCCCTGATAAATTACCTCCTGAAATCCCATCTGTGTCTCTTTATACATATTCCTACACCCTCACAGGTCATAAGACTGGAGGGGAAGGGAAGAGAACAACCAGAAAAGGCAAGTAGACCAAAATTAAAGGCGTGAATACCCTGGTTTACGTTTTTAAAGATTCAGTATCACAGTACTGGCTCAGGGTCCCAACAGGGGCACATGGCACATGCAAAATGAGATTATTTGAGGAGGAGGTTTTATTTGCGAAGAGTCTGTTTACAGTGGTATGAGTGTAGGGAACCACAGGGGATAGTGCATAAACTGGGGGCTCGCACTAGTGAAGTTGTCATCACCCATAGGCCTAATGGGGACACAGAGGCTCCTGGAACTTAAAAAAAGAGTCATGTAGAACAGGCTGCTTTGACCTTCTGTCACGAGATAGTTGTGAAAAGAGGGGACCAGGGGAATGAGTACCCTGATCTTACTCTCCTCCCTCCCTTTTATCTGTTGGAACTTTCCATTGGCCACCTACCTGAAAGCCAGAGGGCCAGGAGGCTATGGAACTAGCACATAGAAATAGCTACTGGGGCAGACAGCAGGATATGGAGGGACAGTAGGGCCTGGGGGCGGGGGTAAAAGGGAACAATCCATCACAATTGCCACCCCACACATAGAAAAGTTTTTTCAAAAGCATAGACTGCTTGCTTGGAGACAGTGCTAAACATTATTAAGAATGCCTAAAAAGTACAAATGCAACTTTAAACCAAATACAGATTCTAGAAAGACATTTATAAGAGCCCAAGGTTTATCACTCATCCCTTGGCTCAAATATAATTGAGTACTCTGGGTGTGTAGCAATAAACACCATTCCGATTTATCTCCGTGTGGTTGATCTTCACAGTGATAGCAACTACACTATAAACTGGGCACTGTGCCTTAGGAAGTGATCGTTTTAAGATATAAGTCCAATAAAATTTATTTTCTCTTAACCACCCTCCCTCATGGCTTGGAATAACAACTATAGTCTTTACAATGGCTTACAAGACCCTCGCTGATAAGCCCCTGGCTACTTCTCTGTACTTACCACTGCTGCTATTCTCTCTCTTGCCTTCTTGACTCCAGCCACACGAGTTCAAACACATCCATTATAATCTGCCCCAGGGCCTTTGCACTTGTTTTCACCACTCTTTCCCAAATACAATGTGACTCACTCCCTCACTTTTATGAGTATTCAAATGTCACCTTTAGAGAAGCCTGTCTGACACCACTGTATAACATAGTAACTATAACAAATGTCTTTCCAAAAATGGCCATACCAATATTTCCGGTCCCACATGATCTTCTGGAAATTGCCACTTGCCATTAACAGGTGGAGTCTGTTTTCCCTCCCCTTGGGAAAGACTTGCAACTATCTCAACAAATAGAATGTGGTATAAATAATGCTGTGGACTTCCAAAACTAGGTCATAAAAGGTGATATGGCTTCCTTCTGATGCTCTCTTTTTTGGGAAATTGGCTCTTGGAACTCACCCACCATTTTGTAAAGACGCCAAGTCCACATGAATAGACCACATATAGATGTTTCATTCAGCAACCCTAGCTAAGGTCTCAGAAATAGCCAGCATCAACCAGCAGACATGGAAGTGAGTGAGCCATCAAGTGGTTCCAGCCCACAGCCTTCAAGCCACCCCAGCCAAGGACAGTGGAGTAGACAAGCTTCTCTACCAAGATCTATCTATGTTACAGATTCATGAGTAAAATAAATGATTATTTATGTCACTGTTTTCTGGAGTAATTTGTATACAGCCATAGCATTAGATCGTATTTTTTGTGTCAAAGTAAGATGTGGTGGAATAAAAAACCATGTGAGAGTGGCTTTGGGACAAAGTAGTGCGCAGAAAAGAACTCTAAGGAGAATGTTAGTGAAAGTCTAAAGGATCTTAAAGAGGCTATTAGAGGAAGCCTCATAACCCTTGATGAAGCTGTTAATTAGGGCTTAATTAAAAGTGAGGAAAATGTTATTGGAAACTGGGAGAAAGGAAATCCTTGTTAGTAGTGGGAGAAAGTTTAGCAACATTGTTCCCACAATAATTTAGAAAATCGAAGACATACCTAATTAATCAGATGATCTAGCTAAAGAAGTTTCAGGCAGAATACTAAAAGTGCCTCTTGGCTTCTTCACATTGTCTATAATAAATACAAGAGGAAAAAGATGACCTTTGTTAAAAGGAATTATTTACTCTTCAAGTAAAATTTAGAGAGAATTTAGGAGCCAAGACTTGCAGTGTTCAAAAATAAAACTCTTTTTTAATCCCATCCTCTCTAATATTCTGAAATTAAGAGAGGGCTTCAGAGCAAAGATTAAAGACTATACCCATAATATTATTTGTTAGAACCTCAGAAATACCTAGGACAGTGCCTCAAGAACTGTTTTGTTCAGACCAAGGGACCTCTAAGATCTTCAAGAAGTGCTTCATAGATTCTCTCTGTTAACTACTGGAACTCTTAAGAATTTAAAGAGCACTGTCCTACTGCAGCTTTATAGCAAGCCCAAGGTGGAAAATCTTGGCAAGATTTGTGGATGTAGCTTTTGTCTGATGGAGTGTATCAGAAATCAATTCATAAGAAACCCACAAGGTTTTTAAAAGAATTATATCAGCTTACATGGAGAGATGATTTAATCAACATTTTACATGCAGGAAGCTGACTGAGAAAACTATTCAACTGCAAAATGGGCCACCCTTTATGGAAAAGTAAGAGGACATGGAGGGCATAATGCAGAGCCACAGTGAATTATATCCAGGCAGTAGGACTGCACCCTCACCAAGGAACTGGCAATGGGAACCCTGCTGGATTTCAGAATGGTTACAGATTCCTGAGTGCTTCCTGTTTCCCCTTTTTTGAAGAGGAGGCTGGATGGTAGTTACCCAATGCCTGTTTCACCATTATATGTTGCATCTCTAGGGAGAAAGTAAATTGTTTCTTTTTTTGAGACAGAGTTTCACTCTTGTCCCCCAGGCTGGAGTGCAGTGGCGAGATCTCGGCTCCCTGCAACCACCCCCACCCAGGTGCAAGTGATTCTCCTGCCTCAGGCTCCCAAGTAGCTGGGATTACAGGTGCCCGCCATCACGCCCAGCTAATTTTTTTATTTTTTATTTTTACTGGAGACAGGGTTTCACCACGTTGGCCAGACTGGTCTCGAACTCCTGACCTCAGGTAATCCACCCGCCTCAGCCTCCCAAAATGCTGGGATTACAGGCGTGAGCCACCATGCCTGGCCGCAAATTGTTTCTTGAGGTGACACATCTTAAGATAAGCAGGAACTGTCTCCAGAAGCTCTCTTTGAGGAACCAAGCTTAAGGAGCTTCAGTTGCACGTGAACGTGATCTTAATGGAAAGATATTAGACTGTGAGCCTGACCTTTGCAAACTTTAGGGAAGAAGGTAGGGGTTTTCTTTTGCATATGACAAGGACATAAATTATTGTGACCAGAGGATAGACAATAGGAAAGTGTATTTTCCAAGAATAGCCACAGAAGTATTTCTGGAGCCACATACTTTTCCAGAAGCCTGCCACTTGCCATCAAGAGGTGGGGTCTGTTTCTCCTCCCTTTTGGCAGAACTTGAGAAACATGACACCAATATAAAAGCAATGATAAACTGTTGTTGAAATGCTTAAAAGAACACTGAAATAAATGAAGAAATATTTATGGATAGGATGCCTCAATGTCATCAAAATGTATATTATCCCCAAATTAATTTATAAATTCAAAAATTTTAAGTACCGTTTTAATAGGACTTTTCATAGAACAAACCAAGCTTATCCTAAAGTTCATGTGGATGAGGAAACCACTACGTAAAGTCAAGGCAAGGAAGGAGATATTTGCACTGGCAAATAATAAGATTATAGAGCTAGAGTAATAAAAACATTGTGGAATTAAGACACAGATAGATAGACCAACAAAAAAGACTTGAGAATCTGGAGATATCCCCTTGGACATATGCATACTTGATTTATGATAAATGTAGCCATACAGAGCAGTGGGGGAATGACAATCTTTTCAATAAATAGTGTCCAAATTCCTTATGGATACATTTGGGTATCCATAAGGAAAAAAATTAAATACAACTTCTCCATTCTAATTCCAGGTGGATTTTAGACCTAACTGTAGGTAAAGCTATAAAATTTTCAGGATATTATGTATAAGGATGTATGAATGACTTCGGGGTAGGGAAGGATTTCCTAAATAATACACAAAATGCACTAACTATAAAGAGATTGATTAAATTGACTACACTAAAATTCAGAACTTCCACTCATCCAAGGACACCAAAAATAAGATGCAAAGAAGCTCACTGACTAGGAGGAAATATTTGCAATGTATATGAAACCCACAAAGAATTATCATCCAAGATATATAAATAATCCCTTTTCATCACTAGGAATTAGGAAAATGCAAATTGAAACAAAGATAAAATACTACTCAGAGCCCTCGGGTTGGCAAAAAATTTTAGTCTGTCCACACCAAATGTGGGCAAGAATGTGGGAGAAAGAGAAATTTCAAATTTGTTGATGGATTATAAATAGTTCTTTACAGAGCAACTGGGCAGTCTCTAATACAGTTGAAGGTGCACATGGTATATAACCTAGTATTTCTACTTCTAAGCATGTACCTTACAAGAAATTTCTGCCTATATGCAGAAAGCATCATGTTCAAGAATATTTTATAGAGGCATTTTTTGTTATAAGAAAACACTGGATACAATCTAAATGTTCATCGGCTGGAAAATGGAAAAACAAATTTTGGTTTGTTCATACAATGGAATGTTTTATAGCAGTTAAAATAAGGGGAGCTAAGTTCTACATATAAACATGGTTAAGTCTATAATATCGAGTGAAAAATCAAGTTGCAGACGGATATAAACAGAATAATCCACTTCTATAAAGTTTAAAGACATTCAAAGCAATACTATAGTCTGTGATACCATCTGTGTAGTAAAAGTATTAAAACATCCTTAAGAATGACAAAAACAAAATCCAGGAGAAAAACAAAGTCCATCTGGGAAAGAAAGGGAATAGGAATGAAAGAAGTAAAAGAGAGTTTCAAGCATATTTGTGATGTTTTGTTTCTTTAAAAGGAAATGTTACGATTTCATCAAGTTTTGCTGCGGGTAAGTGAGCAGTCTATATATCATTATCCTTTTCTACTGACATACTTTTTTAAAAAGCTTAATGAGAGTCATAAGCTTCGGTGAGTTCATATGGCTTGTGGTCTTATTTATGGATCTAGTAATACATTTGTTATATAACTTCTGCAGACAATATTCTAAAGGTATGTATGAAATTCTGTTCATATTGTACTCTGAAGTCAAGTCTACACATTGTCAGCAAAACTCTCCCATTTTAGGTAAAATGAACAATCGGTTATTCTCCCTTTCCTGGCAGAGGAGTTTCTTTGAAATTTATCATCAGAAAATCCACTCAACAACCAGTTCAATCTACATAAGAAAGATAAGATGTAATCAAACTACCTCCCAAATTGTCTAAAGACCAGAATGAAAAGAAGATCTCAGCATATCCACTGTGGTTACTAGGCCATGTTAAACATCAATTTTCGATTTTCCAGAATGAGAAGAAAGGTTGAATCATCAAAGATGACTATGGGGGATTGCAGTAAGAGTCTACAAAGTCTTCATTATTGGAAAGTTTCTAAGAGGTTAGTCCTTCTCCCTGGCAGCTTCTACATCTGGATTCACCTCACCGTTTTAAGAATAAGAGTAGTACAGGATTGGATGTGATTATCAGGAAACAATAGCAAGTAGATAGCTTTGTTTTATTTTATTTCTTTGTTTGTTTTTTCATGTTTAGATACAAAAACCAGAAGATACGCTCTTTGGTTGTATTCTCTAAAAGCAAACCCTTAGGAAAGGGTTTAGGTGAAAGCAATTCATCTGGGGAGGAAATCCCAGGCAAGACAATGAAGAAGTCAGAGAATGAGACTAGGAAATGAGGAAAGGTAATATAGAAAATGTGAATGAGCAGGTTGCTGCTGTGGGCATCGGGGGCTCATTTTTGCAGAAGACTCTTTGAGAGACTACATAGAACAATCCTTAAAATTGGCCCGAAAAAGCATAAGGAAGCAGGGGTATTTATCCACCAAGTCATGATTTGATGGCTGTTCTTGGGGATTTAACTCTCCACTTCAGGCCTGGCCCTCCTTCATGCTAGCCACGCAGCCTCCTATGGGCCACAGAAAGACCTCAAGAGTTCAGAAGCCAGCTGCATGCAAGGGAATGGTACAGACACTTCAGATGACATCCTGCATGGTCCAAAGGAATCTGCCAACAACATCTGCCAAAGCTATCTACAATAGAGTACGTTGTATCATGTTTTCCCAAGCATGAGACAAGTACCACCAGTGGTTCAGGAGATGATTTTAGATGGTTCTGGGTCATGGAATTAAATAACATTGAATTACATGGTTGGGGAGTTCTTTTCTTTTCACTTCTCTCTCAATCCTTCTGACTATCCAAAGACAATCTCTCTTTTTGGTACTAATTATGGCTTTATTATACCTCCAATCCTTGCAAGCTTCCAGTTTAAGCAGAGAGTCAGCCTTGGGCTCCAGATTGTTTACTGACAACCACATTTGGCCGAAATGTGCTGACATGTTCCTCTTTTCATTTTATTTATATTTCCAGTTACCTTCAACCTATGACAAGTGGTATTATTTCTTCATTACCAGCAACAATGCAAAGTTTGCTTTTTGAATAAATTTATTTCATCTTTTAAGCCAGCCAATTTAAAGAATAATATTGAGCAAATAATAGAACCATAAAGATGGTATGAAATGCTAAAATGGAGGAAACTCCGTGAGCTCCTGAGCTGCATATTATGATGGAAAGGATGTGACTTTGGGGAGATCACCTAACCCCTCTAAGCTTGACCCTCCCTAATATTGCAACCCTTCATTGGGTTGTTGAGAAAATTCAAATGGGATATTTGTCAGGCAACAAGACCTCCACCTGGAAGTAATACAAAATCAGTAGATGTTAGTTCTCTTTTCTTGAAATGTTTATAAGAAAATATAGGTATTTTAAAAAATAGACCCTAGGGAATTTATTAATCAGATATCAGGACACTATTAATCAGATATTTATCAGGTTTAATGTGATTTTCTTTAGAAAAGCCCCTTTCCCATCATTTTTTCCCCATCATAAGTAACTAGGTACTGCTGGCTGGGCATAGTGGCTCATGCCTGTAATCCCAGCACTTTGGGAGGCCGAGGCAGGCAGATCACTTGAAGTCAAGAGTTCGAGACCAGCCTGGCCAACATGGTGAAACCCCGTCTCTACTAAAAATACAAAAATTAGCCAGGCATGATGGCAAGCACCTGTAAGCTACTTGGAAGGCTGAGGTAGGAGAATCGCTTGAACCTGGGAGGCCGAGGTTGCAGCAGTGAGCCAAGATCATACCACTGCACTCCAGTCTGGACGATAGAGTGAAACTGTGTCTCAAAAAGAAAGACAGAAAAAGAGCACTGCCATTACTGGGTCCTTTTGATCTGTTTGGAAGTGCTTATTTTGCCTTTTCTAGAGGCTGGGAAGATGACATATGCATTAGAAAGCCTACGCATAGCTGGAGTAGTGGTGTGGTCACCACTCAAGACTTGCTGCAACATGTTAATTCGTTTATTTTGGTTGCAATTCTTGAAATGAACCACAGTGTATATGTTTTTTTCTATGACTTTCTCTCTCAATAGAGGAAGTAGTCACATTTTAAAAAATCCAAATAGTAGAGCAAGGGGTGTCCTAAGGGCCTTCCTCTGGTGCCAGAGGTTTTCCAGCCTTCCTCTGGTGCCAGAGGTTTTCCAGCCTTCCTCTGGTGCCAGAAGGGTAGACTTTTCAGTAGAGAAAAATTCATCATTTTGGAAGTCTTGAGATCTGTTGTGAGAAGCTAGTTTGTCTCAGTGTTCTTTAAACGGTGAAAATGTCAATTCAGAATACAATGTGATGTTTCTTTCATGGGGTATAAAAACGACATGGAAGTCTCCAAAGTATGAGTTGTTATTGTCAGGTTTGTTTCTTGTGGGAATGTTTCAGTTTGGGGTTTTTGCTTTTTAATGCTGTTTCCTCCTAACAGGGACGTATTGAAGGTTTGGCATTGTGTCTAGAAAAGCCCTTACCTGTTGGCAGGATTTTCAGGAATGTTATCTTCAATCATTCGAAGGGATGCAATTCCTTTAATGAATATGCCACCTATGGTGAATAAAGGAAAGGTGGCCCTCAGGGAAAGTGAGGAACTGAATGCCAGAGTGAGGAGAGGATGTAAATAACCGAGTCCTATCTGGCCTTAGGTTATTCTTGAAATTAATCAAATTCCACCACGTGGTAGACTCTTGAGCAGAAGAGATGAGCAATTGCAAAGAACGTAAGACAAAAAGTCTTGGAGCTTGCGTTCTAGGGTGGGATTTTAACCTCTTCTTGTGCCATGGACTCCCATGGCAGTTTCATAAAGTCTATAGATCCTTTCTTTAAACACTATTTCACATGTGTAAAATAAAATATGTAGAACTCAAAGAAAAGAAATTATATTCAAATTCAGTAACTTGCCACACTGTGCCTGACTGGTGTTACTGTGCAGTCTGTTAGCAATGTTATTTTAAAGAGCATACTTCAGTAATTATTTCAGCCATCAAATGTATTTGAATGTGTCTGGTCTTTATTCTTAGCCTGCACACCTATCCTTGTTGTAAAATGCCATGTGCCCTTATAGAGAATTAAGAATTCTCATTTGAACTGCCCAGTCTTACTTCAGTTTAAACAAACAATAGAAACAACTCATTCCTTCAATGTATTGATAAACATTGTAAGTAGGAAATATTAAAAAGCAATGAGGTGTCTGGGTCACCAACACGATTTGGTGACTGAATGACAACCAGGCGTAGAGCTGCTCTCTAATCTGCCAGCTGCACCTTGTGAGGATCTCTAAAAAGGAAGGCTGCAGTCACACGCCATCTACCTGCAGGTGCCTAATGACTACCACAATTTCAAAGCAATCAGCACAAATTATATTTCAAGGTATTGTCAACAACTGTAATGTGACAATTCCTACCAGGAAACACATCTGTAACTTCTTGTTGATAACAAGTCACAGGCACTGCTAAGTCATGGGGTTTTCCATCTCTTCTCATAATTAAAGGAAATGCTCAATTTCAGTTAGAAGATAGTCAAAATAATGATACGATTATTTTCCTAGCCAAAGACCTCCTGAAATCCCAGGTTAACTCCAGGTAAATGCCCCTTGTGGAAAAGCTGGTAATAAATAAATAAATAACGTACAAGGCATTGGTAAATGTAATATAGGAAAATAACACAAAGGGGGATAGAGAGAGTCATGTGTGTGGAGGGGGAGCAATAGACAGGGAGCAATTTCTTGAGCAATGTTTGTGAATGATGAGAGTAGGTGGGATTCAGTACAAAGTGGAAAAATCCGTCTCAGAAAAGAACAGGAATGGTTTATCCATAGTAACAGGACAAAAGTAATAGCACGGAGCAAAAAGATAGGTGAGTAGATATTTTCTCAGTCAAACTGGACTCACGGTCTTCAGCCAACAGTGACAAGCATGGGATGCATGTTGGCAAGAGAGGAAGGTATTAACTAGTTATCTAGGTTACTCCTCTTGGGGGAAAATGGTCTGGTGTGATGGCATGAGCTGCAAAGCTTGGGGAGAGAAGAATGACTAGGGAGAGGCAACAAGCAAGGAGGATACCTGTGCCCTCCAGGTCCAGCAGCTGTGAAAAAACCAGCCACATTTGAGAGCGTTGCCCAGGAAGCGGTATCCTTAAGGGAGAGTCAGTTTTCAGTTGGAGTAAGAAGGTGAAAGGACATTCAGGGAAGAGGTGGAAGATGTGGGGGCTTTGCTGAGAATGCACCATGAGTTCCAGGGGCACAGAAGAGTTTACGTGTAGGGGAGGGGTAGGCAGGACCCGGATGATGAGAGCTTTTCTGCAGTTAGTCAGCTTCATATGGTGTGTCTGACAGAAACTGAGATATGGGATAGGATGGAATTAGTCCTGATGGTTCTTCAGGCCGGCGCAGTGGTGAGCTTGTTAATATTGTTGGGAGAAATTGGGGCTTACTGGAGGCACCTGTAGCTCTGTGAAAAGGGTCTGGTTTTCATTCCTGCCAGCAGCCTGGTTATCCTCTCAGCTTCTTGGTTACAAGAGCAAGTAATTTCACTTTATCTTTTTTCTCAATACTATATTATGAATTGTTTCAACACACAGCAGTCTAAAGACTTTTTCAGTGAATACTTAGAGGATATCTTTTATGTTTTGCCATAATTTCATGATCATATATCTATCCATATGTCCATCCTTCTCTCAATCCATCAATCCAACTTATTTTTGATACATTTCAAAGTAAATTGCATACAGTTTACCATATATAAAATGGAACCCTTCTCAGCAATAAAAAGGAATGAGCTTCATGTAACAGCGTGGATGCATCTGCAAATTATTATGCTATATGCTATTGTGCTTCAGATGGTGTGTCTGACAGGAATACTACAGCATCCGCATCACTAACTAAATACTTTAGCATCCGTATGATTCAGTGGAGATCAATATTTATTTATAATTTTATCTTTTGAAGTAAAATTTATATGCCATGAAATGCACAAAACTTAGTTGCAGTTTGCTAATGTTCTTGTTTTTGTTTTTGAGACAGTGTCTCTATTGCCCAGGCTGGAGTGCAGTGGCGTGATCACAGCTCACTGCATCATCAGCCTTCCAGGCTCAAGTGATCCTCCTGCCTCAGCCTCCCGAGTAGCTGGGACTACAGGTGTGCACCATCATGGTTGGCTAATTTTTTTTTTTTTTTTTTTTTTTTTTGCGATGGAGTCTTGCTCTGTCACCCAGGCTGGAATGCAGTGGCGCAATCTCAGCTCACTGCCAGTTCCGCCTCCCAGGTTCACGCCATTCTCCTGCCTCAGCCTCCCGAGTAGCTGGGACTACTGGTGCCCACCACCACACCCGGCTAATTTTTTGTATTTTTGGTAGAGACGGGGTTTCACCATGTAAGCCAAGATGGTCTCGATCTCCTGACCTAGTGATCTGCCTGCCTCGGGCTCCCAAAGTGCTGGGATTAAAGGCATGAGCCACCATGCCCGGCCCATGCTTGGCTAATTTTTTAAACTTTTTTTTGTAGAGACAGGGTCTAGTGCCCAAACTGGTCTTGAACTCCTGGGCTCAAGCAATCCTCCCACCTTGGCTTCCCAAAGTGCTTGGATTACAGGCATGAGCCACCACACCTGGCTACAAGTTGCTACGTTTTGACAAATGTGTACATCTATGTCACCCAAACCCCTAGAAAGATATAGAACATTACCATCACCTTGGAACGTTTCCTCTTGATCATCCCCCATCCCAAACCTCCAGAGGCAACTACTTTTCCAATATTTTTCCATAGTTTTGTCAGTTCTAAAATTTCATATGTGTGGAATCACATAGTATGTATTTTTTGCGTTAGGTTTCTCTTAGCATAGTAGTTTTTAGATTCGTTCATATTGTTACATGTAACTTATTCCTTTTTGTTGCTGAGAAGTATTCCATTTATGAGGAGACTACAGTTCAGCTGTTCTTCTACTGATAGATACCTGGGATGTTTCTAATTTTTGCCTTTTATGAAGAAAACTGCTATGAAGATTCTTGTACAAGTCTTTTGTGGACATGTGTTTTTATTTCTCTCGGGTAGATACCTACAGATTAAATGGGCCAGTGGTTAAATCTTTTTATTTCTAAAGACTAGTGTGAGTTGAGTTTTCTGTTGCTTATATCCCAATACACGCTCCCAAGATGAATTACCGTAATCCACATTATCCCGAAAACGGCCTGGGTCTTCAGTGAGTGCCCCTAATGCCAATTCCATTATTAAGAACAGTAGTTACTATGTGTTCTTGACACATTATCCTCTTAACAAATGCAGAAGGCTTTTCTTTTTCTTTCTCTTTTTTAACCAGGCTAGCCCCAATCTGAACCACATAACTCTGTCCTTAAAATCTCCAGGGTTCTGAATTTTCCTACCACTGAAGAGATTGCTTTAAGGTAAAAGACCTAGCTTGAAGAAACGGAATTATTTTAAATATATTTATATTTATACACATAAATATATATGCACATATATGTATATATAGTCACATATATTTATGTGAATATGTGAATATATTCACATATATTTATACATATGTAAATATACACACATATCTGTGTATTTATATACACATACATACATGCACACACCAAATCCTCGAATGTCATTTGGTTGAATGTCATTTAGCTAGGATGTCAATGAGAAAATATCACATCCCAGCGAGGTCCACTGTGTGGGGTCTACACATTTTCATTTCTGTGTGGGTTTTATCTGAGCCCTCCAGTTTCCTCCCACATCCCAAACCTGTGCATGTTAGCTTAAGTGGCATATCTACGTAGTCCCAGTGTGAGTGAGTGTGGGTGTGTGAGTATGGGTGTGTGAGTGTGCCCCAGGATGGGAGGGCAACCTGTGCAGAGTGGGTTCCTGTCATTTGCTCTGAGCTGTCAGGATGGGCTTTGGCCACCCAAGACCCTCAACTGGAATAAGTGGGTAAATCGTTATCTTACTTGTTTTTATGAATCTTTCCTAAATGTATGTATAACTCACATTTATTTCAATGTTTAATATCAGAGGTGTCTTGGTCTTTATTTAGAAGTCTGGTGATGTTTTTGTGACCAGAAATAAGCTGTAGAAACTTAATTCTTATTTATCAATTGGCCTATGATACAATTATATCAAGTCATTTCCTAAGAACCTATCAGTGATGTTAAGGGAAGACCTACCATATATTTGTTGAGAGCCTTCTGTGTACCCTGCACAGTGACACTGTTCTAGGCGTGTGGGATTTATCATTGAACACAGCAGACAAAAATTGCTTCTTCTATGGAGTTCACATTCTGGCATAATGGGGAAAAACAATAACATAAAAATAATTAAGTTACATTATATTTCTAACTGCTTTGGAAAAAAGTAAGCGCACCACAATAGGGCAGTCAGGAGTGCTGGGAGGTCTGGAAAGGCAGGTAGCAGTGTTAAACAGAGTCAGGGAAGGCCTCATTGAAAAGTGAGCTGTTAGAGATAAAGGAGTGGGCCATGTGGATATCTGGGGGCAGAGGGAACTGCTAAAGCAAAGGCTCTGAGGCAAGCACATCCCTGGTATGGTCAAGAAACAGCAAAGATAAGCGGGGGTGCTGGGGCGGGAATCCATCGATGAGGTCAGAATGCACAAGGTCAGGAGTACTGAGCCTTGAGGTCCCTGTAAGGACTTTAGCTTTTACCCAGAGTGGAGTAGGGAACCATCACAGAGGCACAGAATTTAGAACCGAGAAATAACAGTGCATCTCATTGTTGACACATTTTAGGAATTTTTACCCTGTAAATTCATTCTCAGATACTGTATTTTTGAACTAAAATGCAGAGATAGCCTGAACTCATCATTGTTTCCAAAACCAGATAAGAAAACTTGAATCTCTCCTAGAAGAATAATAACAGCATAAAAGAAAAATGGGAGCATGAGCCAAGTCCAAGATATCAATCTTCACAACTGCAGCTCAAGAAAGCGGGACTAGACTCACCTGAAGACGTTCTTCATGTTCTTGGAAAAGATTTCAAATGGACTGAAGCAACCTTGCTCCAGGATCCCTGGGATTTGGAATTAGCCCAGACTTGGCGTTTGTAGGCCCCGAAACACTAACTGGGACTTCTCAAAATACACCTGATGTTGATTAATGATAAGACGCCTCCCTGTTCTCTTCCTTTGAGTATAGGAAAACCCCTGTCTCTGGAGATCTGATCTGCTGACTGGAAGAGTTATTCTTTATTATACTGGAGATCCTAAGTGGTAAAATATTCCAGCTCTCATGGAGACCTAGATTGGAGAATCTAACCCAAGGGCTACCCAATGGCACTCACATCACCACATCCGTACTGTTTGAGTCCAGCTGTTAAACTGGAATGGCTCCTTCTCAAATTGGTCACAAGACTACCGTCTTCATGATGGAACCAACTCACCCAAAGGATGGGAAACAAACTTCGCAAGAAAGGCACTCTCTACCCCTTCAACCACGTCACTCTTAATTCAGGGCCAGAAAATCCAGCACAAACTTCTTTTATATGCAGGGGAGGCAAAACCTGACATTGAAAGCAGGTTAAAAAAAAAAGAGAGAGAATGTAAGTACTATTTTGGATTACTGGACTGGCAAGATGGCTGAATAGGAACAGCTCTGGTCTGCAGTTCCCAGGGAGATCAACACAGAAGGCAGGTGATTTCTGCATTTCCAACTGAGGTGCCCAGCTCATCTCATTGGGACTGGCTAGACAGTGGGTACAGCCCACAGAGGGCGAGCTGAAGCAGGGTGGGGCATCTCCTCACCTGGGAAGTGCAAGCGGTTAGGGAACTCCCTCCCCTAGCCAAGGGAAGCCGTGAGGGACTGTGCTGTGAGGAACGGTGCATTCTAGCCCAGATACTACGCTTTTCTCATAGTCTTCGCAACCCACAGACCAGGAGATTCCCTCAGTGCCTACACCACCAGTGCCCTGGATTTCAAGCACAAAACTGGGTGGCCGTTTGGGCAGACACCAAGCTAGCTGCAGGAGTTTGTTTTCATACCCCAGTAACACCTGGAATGCCAGCAAAACAAAACTTCACTGCCTTGGAAAGGGGTCGGAAGCCAGGGAGCCAAGTGGTGCAGCTCAGCGGAACCCACCCCCACGGAGCCCAGCAACATAAGAGCCACTGGCTTGAAATTCTCGCTGCCAGCACAGCAGTTTGAAGTCAACCTGGGATGCTCGACCTTAGTGGGGGGAGGGAGGGGCATTTGCCATTACTGAGGCTTGAGTAGGTGGTTTTCCCCTCACAGTGTAAAAAAAGCCATTGGGAAGTTCGAACTGGGCAGAGCCCACCACAGCTTGGCAAAGCTGCTGTAGCCAGACTGCCTCTCTAGATTCCTCCTATCTGGGCAGGGAATCCCTGAAAGAAAGGCAGCAGCTCCAGTCAGGGGCTTACAGATAAAACTCCCATCTCCCTGGCACAGAGCACCTACAGGAAGAGGCAGCTCTGGACACAGCTTCAGCAGACTTAAATGTTCCTGCCTGCCAGCTCTGAAGAAAGCAGCAGATCTCCCAGCGTAGTGCTCAAGCTCTGCTGGCAACAGACTGCCCCCTGAAGTGGGTCCCTGACCCCCACGCTTCCTAACTTGGAGACACCTCCCAGCAGGGGTCAACAGACACCTCACACAGGAGAGCTCTGACTGGCATCTGGCATCTGGCAGGTGCCACTCTGGGACAGAGCTTCCAGAGGAAGGAACAGGCAGCACTCTTGGCTTTTTTTTTTTTTTTTTTTTTTTTGCAACAGAGTCTCACTCAGTCGCCCAGGCTGGAGTGCAGTGGTGCGATCTCAGCTCACTGCAAGCTCCACCTCCTGGGTTCACACCATTCTCCTGCCTCAGCCTCCTGAGTAGCTGGGACTACAGGCACCCACCACCATATCTGGCTAATTTTTTTTTTTTTTGTATTTTTAGTAGAGATGGGGTTCCACTGTGTTAGCCAGTATGGTCTCCACCTCCTGACCTGGTGATCCTCCTACCTCAGCCTCCCAAAGTGCTGGGATTACGGACGTGAGCCACTGCACCTGGCCAATCTTTGCTGTTCTGCAGCTTCTGCTGGTGATACCCAGGCAAACAGGGTCTGGAGTGGACCTCCAGCAAACTCCAGTAGACCTGCAGCGGAGGGTCCTGAATGTTAGATGGAAAATTAACAAACAGAAAGGAATAGCATCAACATCAACAAAAAGGACATCCACACAAAAACCCCATCCAAAGGTTACCAACATCAAAGACCAAAGGTAGATAAATCCATGAACATAAGGAAAAACCAGTGAAAAAAGGCTGAAAATTCCAAAAACCAGAATGGCTTTTCTCCTCCAAAGGATCACAACTCCTCACCAGGAAGGGAACAAAACTACATGGAGAATAAGTTTGACAAACTGACCAAAGCAGCCTTCAGAAAGTGGGTAATAACAAACTCCTCTGAGCTAAAGGAGCATGTTCTAACCCAATGCAAGGAAGCTAAAAACCTTGCAAAAAGGTTACAGGAATTGCCAGTTTAGAGAAGAACATAAATGACCTGATAGAGCTGAAAAACACAGCATGAGAACTCCATGAAGCATATACAAGTACCAATAGGAGAATCGATCAAGTGGAAGAAAGGATATCAGAGACTGAAGATCTACTTAATGAAATAAAGCATGAAGACATGATTAGAGAAAAAAAGTATGAAAAGGAACAAACAAAGCCTTCAAGAAATATGGGACTATGTGAAAAGACCAAACCTACATTTGATTTGTGTACCTGAAAGTGACAGGGAGAATAGAACCAAGTGGGAAAACACTCTTCAGGATATTATTCAGGAGAACTTCCCCAACCTAGCAAGACAGGACAACATTCAAATTCAGGAAATACAGAGAACACCACAAAGTTACTCCTCGATAAGAGCAACTCCAAGACACATAATTGTCAGATTCACCAAGGTTGAAATGACAAAAAACATGTTAAGGGCAGCCAGAAAGGTCGGGTTACCCACAAAGGGAAGCCCATCAGACTAACAGCGGATCTCTCTGCAGAAACCCTACAAGCAAGAAGAGAGTGGGGACCAATATTCAACATTCATAAAAGAATTTTTTTGGGGGTGGTTCCAAGATGGCCAAATAGGAACAGCTCTAGTCTACAGCTCCCAGCGTGAGCGATGCAGAAGACCGGTGATTTCTGCATTTCCAGCTGAGGTACCGGGTTCATCTCACTGGGGCTTATCAGACAGTGGGTGCAGGACAGTGGGTACAGCGCACCAAGCACGAGCTGAAGCAGGGTGAGGCATTGTCTCACCCGGGAAGTGTAAGGGGTCAGGTAATTCCCTTTCCCAGCCAAGCAAAGCTGTGACAGAAGGCAACTGGAAAATCGGGTCACTCCCACCCTAATACTGCACTTTTCCAATGGTCTTAGCAAACAGCACACCAGATTATATCCTGCACCTGGCTAGGAGGGTCCCACACTGCCATGGAGCCTTGCTCATTGCTAGCACAGCACTCTGAGATCGAACTGCAAGGTGGCAGTGAGGCTGGGGGATGGGCGCCGGCCATTGAAGAGGCTTGAGTAGGTAAACAAAGTGGCCTGGAAGCTCAATCTGGGTGGAGCCCACCACAGCTCAAGGAGGACTGCCTGCCTCTGTAGACTCCACCTCTGGGGGCAGGGCACAGCCAAACAAATGGCAGCAGAAACCTCTGCAGACTTAAATGTCCCTGTCAGACAGCTTTGAAGAGAGTAGTGGTTCTCCCAGAACGGAGTTTAAGATCTGAGAATGGACAGACTGCCTCCTCAGGAGGGTCCCTGACCCCTGAGTAGCCTAACTGGGAGGCACTCCCCCCTCCCCGTAGGGGCAGACTGACACCTCACACAGCTGGGTACCCCTCTGAGATGAAACTTCCAGAGGAACCATCAGGCAGCAACATTCGCTGTTCAGCAATATTTGCTGTACTGTAGTGTCTGCTGCTGATACCCAGGCAAACAGGGTCTGGAGTGGACCTCCAGAAAACTCCAAGAGACCTGCAGCTGAGGGGCCTATCGGTTAGAAGGAAAACTAACAAACAGAAAGGACATCCACACCAAAATCCCATCTGTATGTCACCATCATCAAAGACCAAAGGTAGATAAAACCACAAAGACGGGGAAAAAACAGAGCAGAAAAACTGAAAATTCTAAAAATCAGAGCGCCTCTCCTCCTCCAAAGGAATGCAGCTCCTCACCAGCAATGGAACAAAGCTGGACGGAGAATGACTTTTACAAGCTGACATCAGAAGGCTTCAGATGATCAAACTTCTCCAAGCTAAAGGAGGAAGTTTGAACCCATAGCAAAGAAGTTAAAAGCTTGAAAAAAGATTAGACGAATGGCTAACTAGAATAACCAATGCAGAGAAGTCCTTAAAGGACCTGATGGAGCTGAAAACCAAGGCACAAGAACTACGTGACAAATGCACAAGCCTCAGTAGCTGATTTGATCAACTGGAAGAAACGGTATCAGTGATGGAAGATCAAATGAATGAAATGAAGTAAGAAGAGAAGTTTAGAGAAAAAAGAACAAGAAGAAATGAACAAAGCCTCCAAGAATTATGGGACTATGTGAAAAGACCAAATCTATGTCTGATTGGTGTACCTGAAAGTGACGGAGAGAATGGAACCAAGTTGGAAAGCACTCTGCAGGATATTATGAAGGAGAACTTCCCCAACCTAGCAAGGCAGGCCAACATTCAAATTCAGGAAATACAGAGAATGCCACAAAGATACTCCTTGAGAAGAGCAACTCCAACAGACATAATTGTCAGATTCACCAAAGTTGAAATGAAGGAAAAAATGTTAAGGGCAGCCAGAGAGAAAGGTAGGGTTACCCACAAAAGGAAGCCCATCTGACTAACAGCTGATCTCTTGGCAGAAACTCTACAAGCCAGAAGAGAGTGGGGGCCAATATTCAACATTCTTAAAGAAAGGGATTTTCAACCCAGAATTTCATATCCAGCCAAACTAAGCTTTATAAGTGAAGGAGAGATAAAATCCTTTACAGACAAGCAAATGCTGAGAGATTTTGTGACCACCAGGCCTGCCCTAAAAGAGCTCCTGAAGGAAGCACTAAACATGGAAAGGAACAACCAGTATCAGCCACTGCAAAAACATGCCACATTGTAAAGACCATCGAGGCTAGGAAGAAACTGCATAAACTAACGAGCAAAATAACCAGCTAACATCATAATGACAGGATCACATTCACACATAACAATATTAGCCTTAAATGTAAATGGGCTAAGTGCTCCAATTAAAAGACACAGACTGGCAAATTGGATAAAGAGTCAAGACCCATCAGTGTGCTGTATTCAGGAAACCCACTTCATGTGCAGAGACACACATAGGCTCAAAATAAAGAGATGGAGGAAGATCTATCAAGCAAATGGAAAACAAAAAAAGGCAGGGGTTGCAATCCTAGTATCTGATAAAACAGACTTTAAACCAACAAAGATCAAAAGAGACAAAGAAGGCCATTACATAATGGTAAAGGGATCAATTCAACAAGAAGAGCTAACTATCCTAAATATATATGTACCCAATACAGGAGCACCCAGATTCATAAAGCAAGTCCTTAGAGACCTAAAAAGAGACTTAGACTCCCACACAATAATAATGGGAGACTTTAACACCCACCTGTCAACATTAGACAGATCAACGAGACAAAATTAACAAGGATATCCAGGAATTGAACTCAGCTCTGCATCAAGTAGACCTAATAGACATCTACAGAACTGTCCACCCCAAATCAACAGAATATACATTCTTCTCAGCACCACACCACACCTATTCCAAAATTGACCATATAGTTGGAAGTAAAGCACTTCTCAGCAAATGTAGAAGAACAGAAATTATAACAAACTGTCTCTCAGACCACAGTGCAATCAAACTAGAACTCAGGATTAAGAAACTCACTCAAAACTGCTCAACTACATGGAAACTGAACAACTTGCTCCTGAATGACTACTGGGTACATAACAAAATGAAGGCAGAAATAAAGATGTTCTTTGAAACCAATGAGAAAAAAGACACAGCATACCAGAATCTCTGGGATACATTTAAAGCAGTGCGTCGAGGAAAATTTATAGCACTAAATGCCCACAAGAGAAAGCAGGAAAGATCTAAAATTGACACCCTAACATCACAATTAAAAGAACTAGAGAAGCAAGAGCAAACACATTCAAAAGCTAGCAGAAGGCAAGAAATAACTAAGATCAGAGCAGAACTGAAGGAGATAGACGCACAAAAAACCCTTCAAAAAATGAATGAAAACAGGAGCTGGTTTTTTGAAATGATCAACAAAACTGATAGACCGCTAGCAAGACTAATAAGAAAAGAGAGAAGAATCAAATAGACACAATAAAAAATGATAAAGGGGAGATCACCACCGATCCCACAGAAATACAAACTACCATCAGAGAATACTATAAGCACCTCTACACAAATAAACTAGAAAATGTAGAAATGGATAAATTCCTCAACACATACACCCTCCCAGGAATAAACCAGGAAGAAGTTGAATCTCTGAATACACCAATAACAGGCTCTGAAATTGAGGCAATAATTAATAGCTTACCAACCAAAAAAAGTCCAGGACCAGACGGATTCACAACCGAATTCTACCAGAGGTACAAGGAGGAGCTGGTACCATTCCTTCGGAAACTATTCCAATCGATAGAAAAAGAGGGAATCCTCCCTAACTCGTTTTATGAGGCCAGCATCATCCTGATACCAAAGCCTGGCAGAGACACAACAAAAAAAGAGAATTTTAGACCAATATCCCTGATGAACATCGATGCAGAAATCCTCAATAAATTACTAGCAAACTGAATCCAGCAGCACATCAAGACACTTATCCACCATGATCAAGTCAGCTTCATCCCTGGGATGCAAGGCTGGTTCAACATACGCAAATCAATAAATGTAATCCAGCATATAAACAGAACCAAAGACAAAAACCACATGATTAACTCAATAGATGCAGAAAAGGCCTTTGACAAAATTCGACAGCCTTTTATGCTAAAAACTCAATAAATTAGGTATTGATGGGACGTATCTCAAAAAAATGAGAGCTATCTATGACAAACCCACAGCCAGTATCATACTGAATGGGCAAAAACTGGAAGCATTCCCTTTGAAAACTGGCACAAGACAGGGATGCCCTCTCTCACCACTCCTATTCAACAGTGTTGGAAGTTCTGGCCAGGGCAATTAGGCAGGAGAAAGAAATAAAGGGTATTCAATTAGGAAAAGAGGAAGTCAAATTGTCCATGTTTGCAGACAACATGACTGTATATCTAGAAAACCCCATCGTCTCAGCCCAAAATCTCCTTAAGCTGGTAAGCAACTTCAGGAAAGTCTCAGGATACAAAATCAATGTGCAAAAATCACAAGCATACCAATAACAGAAAAACAGAGAGCCAAATCATGAGTGAACTCCCATTCACAATTGCTACAAAGAGAATAAAATACCTAGGAATCCAACTTACAAGGCCTCTTCAAGGAGCACTACAAACCACTGCTCAATGAAATAAAACAGGATACAAACAAATGGAAGAACATTCCATGCTCATGGGTAGGAAGAATCAATATCGTGAAAATGGCCATACTGCCCAAGGTAATTTATAGATTCAATGCCATCCCCATCAAGCTACCAATGACTTTCTTCACAGAATTGGAAAAAACTACTTTAAAGTTCATATGGAAACAAAAAAGAGCCCACATTGCCAAGTCAATCCTAAGCCAAAAGAACAAAGCTGGAGGCATCACGCTACCTGACTTCAAACTATACTACAAGGCTACAGTAACCAAAACAGCATGGTACTGGTACCAAAACAGAGATATAGACCAATGGAACAGAACAGAGCCCTCAGAAATAATACCACACATCTACAACTATCTGATCTTTGACAAACTTGACAAAAACAAGAAATGGGGAAAGTATTCCCTATTCAACAAATGGTGCTGGGAAAACTGGCTAGCCATATGTAGAAAGCTGAAACTGGATCCCTTCCTTACACCTTATACAAAAATTAATTCGAGATGGATTAAAGACATAAATGTTAGACCTAAAACCATAAAAACTCTAGAAGAAAACCTAGGCAATACCATTCAGGACATAGGCATGGGCAAGGACTTCATGTCTAAAACACAAAAAGCAATGACAACAAAAGTCAAAATTGACAAATGGGATCTAATTAAACTAAAGAGCTTCTGCACAGCAAAATAAACTACCATCAGAGTGAACAGGCAACCTACAGAATGGGAGAAAATTTTTGCAATCTACTCATCTGACAAAGGGCTAATATCCAGAATCTACAAAGAACTCAAACAAATTTACAAGAAAAAACCAACCCCATCAACAAGTGGGTGAAGGATATGAACAGATGCTTCTCAAAAGAAGACATTTATGCAGCCAACAGACACATGAAAAAATGCTCATCATCATTGGCCATCAGAGAAATGCAAATCAAAACCGCAATGAGATACCATCTCATGCCAGTTAGAATGGGGATCATTAAAAAGTCAGGAAACAACAGGTGCTGGTGAGGATGTGGAGAAATAGGAACACTTTTACACTGTTGGTGGGACTGTAAACTAGTTCACCATTGTGGAAGACAGTGTGGCGATTCCTCAGGGAGCTAGAACTAAAAATACCATTTGATCCAGCCATCCCATTACTGGGTATATACCCAAAGGATTATAAATCATAATGCTATAAAGACACATGCACACGTATATTTATTGCAGCACTATGCACAATAGCAAAGACTTGGAACCAACCCAAATGTCCAACAATGATAGACTGGATTAAGAAAATGTGGCACATATACACCATGGAATACTATGCAGCCATAACAAAGGATGAGTTCATGTCCTTTGTAGGGACATGGATGAAGCTGGATACCATCATTCTCAGCGAACTATCACAAGGACAAAAAAACCAAACACCACATATTCTCATTCATAGATGGGAATTGAACAATGAGAACACTTGGACACAGGAAGGGGAACATCACACACCGGGGCCTGTTGTGGGGTGGGGGGAGTGGGGAGGGATAGCATTAGGAGATATACCTAATGCAAATGATGAGTTAATGGGTGCAGCACACCAATATGGCACATGTTTACATATGTAATGTACCTAAATGTTGGGCACATGTACCCCAGAACTTAAAGTATAATAAAAAAAAAATGTATATATATAAAGAATTTTCAACCCAGAATTTCACATCCAGCCAAACTAATCTTCATAAGTGAAGGAGAAATAAAATCCTTTACAGACATGCAAATGCTGAAAATTTTGTCACCAACAGACCTGCCTTACGGGAGCTCCTGAAGGAAGCACTAAACATGGACAGGAACAACTGGTACCAGCCACTGTAAAAACGTGCCTAATGGTAAAGACCATCAACGCTATGAAGAAACCGCATCAATTAGTGGGCAAAATAACCAGCTAACGTCATAATGGCAGGATCAAATTCAAACATAACAATATTAACCTTAAATGTAAATAGGCTAAATGCCCCAATTAAAAGACACAGACTGGAATATTGAATAAAGAGTCAAGACCCATCAGTGTGCTGTATTCAGGAGATCCATCTCACATGCAAAGACACAACATAGGCTCAGAATAAATGGATGGAGGAATACTTACCAAGCAAATGGAAAGAAAAAAAAAAGAAAAAAGGGGTTGCAATCCTAGTCTCTGATAAAACAGACTTTCAACCAACAAAGATCAAAAAGACAAAGGCAATTACATAATGGGAAAAGGATCAATGCAAGAAGAGCTAACTATCCTAAATATATATGCAGCCAATACAGGAGCACTCAGATTCATAAAGCAAGTTCTTAGAGACCTACAAAGAGACTTAGACTCCCACACAGTATCAGTGGGAGACTTTAACACCCCACTGTCAATATTAGATCAATGAGACAAAATTAACAATAATAATTGAGGACTTGAACTCAGCTCTGGACCAAGTGAACCTAATAGACATCTACAGAACTCTCCACCCCAAATTAATAGAATATACATTCTTCTCTGCACATCGCACTTATTTCTAAAATTGACCAAATAATTGGAAGTATAGCACTCCTCAGCAAGTGCAAAAGAATGGAAATCATAACAAATAGTCTCTCAGACCACAGTGCAATCAAATTCGAACTCAGGATTAAGAAACTCACTCAAAACCACACAACTACATGGGAACTGAACAACTTGGTCCTGCATGACTACTGGGTAAATAATAAAATTAAGGCAAACAAAATAAGTTCTTTGAAACCAATGAGAACAAACACACTATGTAGCAGAATCTCTGGGACACAGCTAAAGCAGTGTTTAGAGGTAAATTTATAGCACTAATTGCCCACAGGAGTAAGCAGAAAAGATCTAAAATCAACATCCTAACATCACAATTAAAAGAACTAGAGAAGCAAAAGCAAACAAATTCAAAAGCTAGCAAAAGACAAGTAATAACTAAGATCAGAGCAGAACAGAAGGAGATAGAGACATGAAAAACCCTGCAAAAAATCAATGAATCCAGGAGCTTGTTTTCTGAAAACATGAACAAAATAGATAGACCACTAGCCAAACTATTAAAGAAGAAAAGAGAGAAGAATCAAATAGACACAATAAAAAATGATAAAGGAGATATCACCACTGATGCCACAGAAATACAAACTACCATCAGAGAATACTATAAACACCTCTATGCAAATAAACTAGAAAATCTAGAAGAAACTGATAAATTCCTGGACACATACACCCTCCCAAGACTAAACCAAGAAAAAGTTGAATCCCTGAATACACCAATAACAAGTTCTGAAATTGAGGCAGCAATTAATAGCCTACCAACCAAAAAAAGTACAGGACTATTTTGATGGATTGACAGCTGAATTCTACCAGAGGTACAAAGAGGAGCTGGTACCATTCCTTCTGAAACAATTCCAATCAATTGAAAAAGAGGGACTCCTCCCTAACTCATTTTATGAGGCCAGCATCATTCTGATACCACAAACTGGAAAAGACACAGCAAAAAAAGAAAATTTCAGGCCAATATCCCTGATGAACATCAATGCAAAAATCCTCAATAAAATACTGGCAAACCAAATCCGGCAGCACATCAAGACACTTATCCACCATGATCAAGTCAGCTTCATCCCTGAGATGCAAGGCTGGTTCAACATACGCAAATCAATGAACTTAATCCATCACATAAACAGAACCAGTGACAAAAACCACATGATTATCTCAATAGATGCAGAAAAGTCCTTTGATAAAATTCCACACCCCTTCATGCTAAAAACTCTCAAAACTAGATATTGATGGAACATATCTCAAAATAATAAGAGCTATTTATGACAAATGCACAGCCAATATCATACTGAATGGGCAAAAGCTGGAAGCATTCCCTTTGAAAACCGACACAACACAAAGATACCCTCTCTCACCACTCCTATTCAACATAGTATTGGAAGTTCTGGCCAGGGCAATCAGGCAAGGGGACCAAATAAACGGTATTCAAATAGGAAGAGAGAAAGTCAGATTGTGTCTGTTTGCAGATGACATGATTGTATATTTAGAAAACCCCATCATCTCAGCCCAAAAACTCCTTAAGCTGATAAGCAACTTCAGCCAAGTCTGAGGATACAAAATCAATGTGCAAAAATCACAAGCATTCTTATACACAAATAACAGACAAACAGAGAGCCAAATCATGAGTGAACTCCCATTCACAATTGCTATAAAGAGAATAACACACCTAGGAATACAACTTGCAAGGGATATGAAGGACCTCTTCAAGGAGAACTACAAACCACTGCTCAAGGAAATAAGAGAGGACACAAACAAATGGAAAAACATTCCATGCTCCTGGATAGGTATCCATGTATCATGAAAATGGCCATACTGCCCAAAGTAATTTGTAGATTCAATGCTATCCCCATCAAGCTACCTTTGACTTTCTTTACAAAATTAGAAAAATCTACTTTAAATTTCATATGGAACCAAAAAAGAGCCCAGATAGCCAAAATAATCCTAAGCAAAAAGAACAAAGCTAAAGGCATCGTGCCACCTGACTTCAAACTATACTACAAGGCTACAGTAACCAAAACAGCATGGTACTGGTACCAAAACAGATATGTAGACCATTGGAACAGAACAGAGGTCTTAGAAGTAATGCCACACATCTACAACCATCTAATCTTTGACAAACCTGACAAAAACAAGCAATAGAGAAAAGATTCCCTATTTAATAAATGGTGCTGGGAAAACTAGCTAGCTATATGCAGAAAACTGAAACTGGACCCCTTCCTTACCCTTATACAAAAATTAACTCAAGATGGATTAAAGACTTAAATGTAAGACCTAAAACCATAAAAACCCTTGAAGAAAATATAGGCAATATCATTCGGGACATAGGCATGGGCAAAGACTTCATGACTAAAACACAAAAAGCAATGGCAACAAAAGCCAAAATTGACAAATGAGATCTAATTAAACTAAAGAGCTTCTGCACAGCACAAGAAACTATCATCAGAGTGAACAGGCAACCTACAGAATGAGAGAAAAGTTTTGCAGTTTATCCATCTGACAAAGGGCTAATATCCAGAATCGACAAGGAACTTAAACAAATTTACAAGAAAAAAAACAACCCCATCAAAAAATGGGCAAAGGATATGAACAGACACTTCTAAAAGAAGACCTTTATGCAGCCAACAAACGTGAAAAAAAAAGCTCATCGTCACTGGTCATTAGAAAAATGCAAATCAAAACCACAATGAGATACCATCTCATGCCAGTTAGAATGAGGATCATTAAAAAGTCAGGAAACGACAGATACTGGAAAGGATGTAGAGAAATAGGAATGCTTTTACACTGTTGGTGGGAGCGTAAATTAGTTGAACCATTGTTGAAGACAGTGTGGCAATTTCTGAAGGATCTAGAACCAGAAATACCATTTGACCCAGCAATCCCATTACTGGGTTTATACCCAGAGGATTATAAATCATTCTACTATAAAGACACATGCACATGTATGTTTATTGCAGCACTATTCACAATAGCAAAGACTTGGAACCAACCCAAATGCCCATTAGTGATAGACTGGTTAAAGAAAATGTGGCACATACACACCATGGAATACTATGCAGCCATAAAAAAGGATGAGTTCATATCCTTTGTAGGGACATGGATGAAGCTGGAAACCATGATTCTCAGCAAAGTAACACAGGAACAGAAAACCAAACACTGCATGTTCTGACTCATAAGTGGGAGTTGAACAATGAGAACATGTGGACACAGGGAGGGGAACATCACACATTGGGGCCTGTCAGGGGGTGGGAGGCTAAGGGAGGGATAGCATTAGGAGAAATACCTAATCTAGATGACTGGTTGAAGGGTGCAACAAACCATCATAGCACATGTATACCTATGTAACAAACCTGCACGTTCTGCACATGTATCCCAGAACTTAAAAGTATAATAATAATTTTTAAAAAGTACTATTTGGGAAGGAGGTTGAAGAGGGATTGCTCAATACTTGGAATACATTTTAAGATTGAGTCCCATCATCTATACAGAAAATTATATGCAGTCCATTCCCGGAGGCACTGTGATGAAATCTCCTGTGGAGTAAACAAAGAGAGAATAAGCATCAAGACTCAACAAGACTGACTCAACCGGAATCAGAAGAGGACTGGCACGTTCACAACAAAATCATAATACTGGTCACAAAATCCTCCCTAAGGCTGCCAGTTTCCAGAAGTGCAGCCAGAGCAAATCAGCATGCTGAAAGACAAGTATGAGAGGCTCAGACAATGAGACTTTTTTTTAAGGCACAGCACATTCTGTAGCTCACCTAGAGAGGTGCTGCAGATGGTGAGAAAAATGGAGGTCTTCTTCTGCAGAGAGAGTAAGACGTCAAAAAGATTGCAAACCTCAGGGTGATTTAAAAGTACACTCATTGTCTTTTTGGTTTTTCAAAGAAGTGTTGAATTAGGCCCCTGTTAGCTAAAGATTTACAGACCCAGGCCAAATTCCAACAGTCTCAACTCCTTCCAGCCAGCTCCAGGAAGCTGCTGTACAGATTTTTGGGAAGGGAGCCTAAAGAGCTAGAACCACCTGGTTTCAGGGTTACTTGGGAGCATCGAGTTTGCTTGACCTGGTTCGTTAAGGGCCATAAAATAATAACCAATTTTTCTAATCTGAGCCTTATTACTGGATAATAAGTTGCCTATTTTATTCATGCTCTGGGTAAGGAATGCTCCATTTGTCTTGTTCATCCCTGAAATGAAAATCGCCTACTTTCTGATATGATCCACTGATAAAAACATTGTCTTAACAGATTTTTCTGAGGAGTTTCCAAGACCACAGTGAGGTGTGAAAACCAAGGCTCTGGAAGCCAGCTGGGGTGCAACAGAGCCAGGGTCCAAGGATTTCCCAAAAGTTACCTCTTTCACTCAAGTTGGTGGGAGAGTTTCAGGGCCAAGGGAAGTCATCACATTGCCGGACAACCAAGGAGGGCCCTGTCATCGTCTTCACCGGAGAGAGTGACAGCATCGCTCTTGGATTTGCTAGTCATTTATTGGAATTCCCCCTGGAACTTAGGATAAATTGGAGAGCTGAGTGTCTCCAGAAAAACTTTGCAGATTGAAAGTCTATAAACTAAAGTTGCTGGTTTTGAATTCAGGCCTGTGCCAAACACACACAGCCTCCTAAACTGACAGGATGAACCTAGCCATCAGCCCCCAAAACACAAACACCCAAAGAAAATAAAGATTTCAGATCCTGAGAATACCTCTACATTTAACTGCAACCTCTACCACCTTTGGTAAGATAAACAACTCAGGCAGGGCTTCAAGTGACCTTTTAATCACAATAAGTGGGTTGCACAGGGCCCTCCAGCAATTGTAATTGGGCTCACTTGTAACAAAAGGCAACCTTGACCACAAGCAGAGTAAAATCAGACAGGGGCCCTTGCTCTGTAAACTCCCAGCTTTTTCTTTGTATATTTTTATTGCTGATTTAGATTTTTAGCACTTGACTCCAAGATAAGAGTTCATGCAGCCTAGTGTTATCAGTTCGCTTTTTTCAGAAAAAAAAAAAAAAAAATGGCATTCTGTTTATTTTATTTAAAACTTTATATTGGCCGGACGCAGTGGCTCATGCTTGTAATCCCAGCAGTTTGGGAGGCCGAGGTGGGCAGATCACCTGAGGTCAGGAGTTCAAGACCAGCGTGGACAACATGGTGAACCCCTGTCTCTACTAAATATACAAAAATCATCTGGGCGTGATGGCATGCACCTGTAATCCCAGCCACTCAGGAGGCTGAGGCAGGAGAATTGCTTGAACCCGGTAAGTGGAGGTTGCAGTGAGCCGAGATCACAATGCTGCACTCCAGCCTGGGCAACAGAATGAGACTGTATCAAAACAAAACAAAACTTTGTATTGAAAGTCAAGCAGAAGAGAGAGACGGAGCAAGAAGAGGAGAATGGAATCATCCTGAACACTTCTTAATCGCAACAAGCATCATTTATTTTCTCAACTTGTGATTCATAGGATTTCATAAGACATCTAATCCACCCTTCTCATTTTACATATGAGGAAATTGAGGGCCAAAATAACTTGTCTAAGGTCGCACATGTTTATGAGTGCAAATATAATGTTAAAACTTATTCCTAGCTACTGATTAGCTTATTATTATTCAATTTCCTGTTCATTCTTTCCATGAGAGTTGATTAGCATCCAAAAATTTGTGTTTAAGGAAAAGCCTGGCTTGTTACTACCAAAAAGAAGGGAAAACTCAATTGGACCAGCCATTTACTGTCTGTCACGGTCTGAGAAAGCTGTTGCACCAAGCCCTGGTAAACAATGCCACCTCGGATAACCAGATAGCCCTGAGGGTCATAGTTGCAAGGCTCAGGACAGTAACCTCACTTCCACTTTACTCTCTCTGCTTGGAAAAGAAAACTCTAGAATTAGCTATCCCACTGTCTTACTAAGACATGTATTTTTTTTTTTTTTTTACCTGCAAGGAGTCCTTGCTTTTGCAGAAGTTAGACATTTAAGTTAAAAAATCAGTCCCCAATGGGGAAACCCTATCTCTACTAAAAATACAAAAAAATTAGTCAGGTGCAGTGGTTCACACCTGTAATCCCAGCTGCTCAGGAGGTTGAGGTGGGAGAATCTCTTGAATCCAGGAGGTGGAGGTTGTAGTGAGCCGAGATCATACCACTGCACTCCAGCCTCGGCCACAAAGTGAGAAAAAAAGTCAGTTCCTGGAATATGCAATGGTGATGTTCTAATTTCATGCAAAGAGCAGGTCTTTAGTTATCTGAGTATGTGGTTCTCATTTTCCTTGACTGGACTACTGGGAAATTCAGAGGCTACAATAACATGAAAACACTATTTACATGTAGCGTGTTGTTATTACAGCAATTTATCAGTCTTGCGTGTAGCTGGGCAAATCTTCTTTCACATTGTCTGAATTAGTGTTTTTAAAACTTTTCCTTTGGAGAAATCTCTTCAACTTCCTATTTCAATTCACCATAGAGTTTCTACATGATAGAACCAACATCATGTATATTTGGTGTTTCTTAATTTAAACTGAATTTTAGATTCTATTCTTTATACATAGATTGAAGAGAATCGTTGATTCACTTCAGAGTTCCTCAGCCTCAGCACTGTTGACATTTGGGGTTGGATAATTCTTTGTTGAACGGGACCGTCCTGTGGATTATAAGATTTTCAGTGGCATTCTTGCCCTCTACCCATTGGATGCCAGTAGCACCTCCCCTCCCAGTGTGACAACCAAAAATGCCTCCAGCCATTCCATGTGTCTTCTAGGGTGCAGAATCACCCCTAGTTAAGAACCACTGGCTGAGTGTGGTGGCTCATTCCTAAAATCCCAGCACTTCGGAAGACCAAGGCAGGCAGATCGCTTGAGCTCACGAGTTTGAAACCAGCCTGGGCAACATAGTGAGACCCCATCTCTGCAAAACATACCAAATTATTAGTTGGGCATGGTGGTGTGTGCCTGTAGTCCCAGCTACTCAGGATGCTGAGGTAAGAGGATGGCTTGAGCCCAGTAAGCAGAGGTTGCAGTGAACCAAGTTTACGCCACTGCACTACAGCCTGGGCGATAGAGCCAGACCTTGTCAAAAAAAAAAAAAAAAAAAAAAAAAAACCACTACTGATGTAACTCATTCAGAAAGTGACCCCGTTAGAACATAAGCCCCAGGAGAGCAGGAACTGTCGGCTTTGTTCATCGCTGTATCAAGCACATGTTAGATGTTTTTTAGAAAAAGCGTTTGTTGATTGAATGACACAATGTGGTGTCGAAGGGAAAGCCTTGGATTTAGAATCCTCGGACATCGACTGCCACTCCCTAGCTATGCCGTTTGTCAAAACCACTTTATCTCTTTGAATCTTAGCATATTGGAGAAATGATCTTGGAGTAATACATATTGAGGACAATAAAACATATTGGAGAAAATAATCTTTACCTTAACTTGACTATCTTGTGAATTTCAAACACAAATTTGTGTGACGATGTTCAGAAACTGTGAAATGACCTTCAGATCTGAAAGATAATGGAGGACAAATGCCTTGGAGTAGATGCTGAATTTGAGAGTAAAACCCAAGTCCACTTAAAACAAGGTTCTTTCTTACTCTGTCACCAAGCGCTCTAATCCAGACTGTTTGGCCTTGAAGTAAGGTAAGGATAGAGGAAGGAAATGGGGCTAGATCTAACAGCTCTAGAAAACCAGAAGGATGTGTCATGACTGAGTTGTGACACATGCCTGTTCGTGATTTCTTTGTACAACATAGACTGTTCTATAGTAATCTAGAGGAAGATAATGTGTTCCTAAGCAAGATGGCACAGTAGCAGGTAGGAATTAAGAATCTTTCACACTACAGGACTATGGTTTCCCTACTCCTTTACCTTATAGACAAACTGAGAGAAGAGTTATGTGTATGTGTGTATGTGCACGTATAAATACAAAATTTGCCTGTATTCTCACTCTCCCTCTTAAGTAGCCAGTTTTGCTGGAGGCATAAACACATCACCAGTCCACTTCTTTTTTTTGTTTGTTTTTGAGACGGAGTCTTGCTCTGTCGCCCAGGCTGGAGTGCAGTGGTGCAGTCTCGGCTCACTGCAAGCTCCACCTCCCAGGTTCATGCCATTCTCCTGCCTCAGCCTCCCGAGTAGCTGGGACTACAGGTGCCCGCCACCACGCCCGGCTAATTTTTTTTGTATTTTTTTAGTACAGATGGGGTTTCACCATGTTAGCCAGGATGGTCTCGATCTCCTGACTTCATGATACCCGCCTCGGCCTCCCAAAGTGCTGGGATTACAGGCGTGATCCACTTCTTAGAGAGTCCGGCCACCAATCCACTTCTTAGAGAGTCCAGAATAACGATAGAGAGTAGATGAAGAACATCCAGGGGCCAGGTTTCAAGAGGAAGGAGAGAAGATATATAGGTTACACCTGTGTATGAGTGGGATGCTCTGAGAAGATGTACAGGAGCCTTCCTTAGGAAGCCCATCTCATAACACTTGGCCATTGATGTCCCCAGAGTTACCTGGAGCTAGATACTAATGAGCTGGAAGGTGATTGTCTGTGGTACCATGTTACCAGTTCTATAGCAACTAGAATCAGCCGCCCTAAGGGTTCGTACCTCGACTGTGCTATGAACAATTTTTTTGGCTATGGGTAAGGCACTTGGCTTTTGTAGGCCTCAAGTTTTTCATCCAAAAAAGGGGAATAATATTGGTGATCCTGTCTAACTTGGAGTGAAGGGCAAATTCAGTGAAGAACTTAGCATTTTTTTTTTTTTAGCACTTGTAATTGGTTGTTCTATTAGAGATCTCCAGAGAAACAGAACCAGTAGGATGTGGTTGTGTGGGGTGTGTGTGTGTGTGTGTGTGTGTGTGTGTGTGTGTGTGTATGTAAAGAGAGACAGAGAGAGACAAATTTAAGGAATTAGCTCATGTAACAGTGGGAACTGGCAATGCTGAAATCTGTGGGACAGGCTCAAAGTTCTAGGAAGAGTTGTTATGGCAGTCCTGTGTTTGAAAGCAGTCTAGAAGCAAAATTCCTTCTTCCTCGGAGAATCTCAGTCTTTTCTCCTAAGATCTTCAAACAATTGATTGATGGAGGCCCACTTACATTATGGATGGTAGTTTGCTTTACTCAAAGTAGATTTAAATCTACTGATTTAAATGCTTATCACATCTGACACATACCTTCACGACAACATCTAGATGGATGTTTGACCGAACAACTGGGCACCATAGCCTAGCCAAGTCGACACATAAGATTAACCATCGCAGTTGTGAAAATATAATTGACCTTTGAACAAAACAGGTTTGAGCTGTGTGGGTCCCCTTACGTGTGGATTTTCTTCCACCTCTGCTACCCCTAAGACAGTAAGACCAACTCTTCTACTTCCTCCTCAACATGAAAGCAAGGAAGATAAAGACTTTTTTGATGATCCACTTCCACTTAATGAATAGTAAATATATTTTCTCTTCCTCATGATTTTCTTAATAGCATTTTCTTTACACTAGGTTATTTATTGTAAGAATACAGTATATAATACATATAACATACAAAATATACATTAATTGTTTCTGATATCAGTAAGGCTTCCAGTCAACAGAAGGCTAGTTAAGTTTTTAGGATAGTCAAAAGTTGTACTTGGATTTTTGACTACAGGGTGGGCTGGGACCCCAACCCCCATGTTGTTCAAGGGTCAACTATAACTAACTGTATAAACTATTTTTTAAAATTGATCATTAGTATTTTCTATCTTACAAAAGTAATGCACACTTATTATAAAAAGTCAAACATTACTGAAACATATAAATTCTTAGTATCATTATGATTAATAGCCATTATTTCTATAACTCTAATTTAAGTATTAAATAATAATTTACTAATTTAATAGCAATCACCATTTATTAGGTCCTTCCTACCTTGCTACTGTGCTGAATGACTACTGTGAAATGTTTCATTCAATCCTTACAATACCTGTATCAGGTGGGGACTGTTAACTGTCCCTATGTCAGAGACAAGAAAACTGAATGTTAGAGAGGTTAATTAAGTGGCCCAAAGTCAGCCAGTTAGTAAGTAGCAGAGCTGGAATTCAATCCTGGATTGAATCCTGATCTTAGAACTCAACTCTTAACCTTTTTGACTTTTTATCTTCCTATTTTTTTCTTTATTATTTATCTTTTAAAATTTTTCTCTCTAGACATACAATGCATTCTCACTCTAAAGAAGTCAAACATTAGGAGGTGAACATCCTACCTCTTCCCACCCCTAGGGTAACTACTGTGAAGAGTTCAATGCCTATATATGCAGATTCATTTCTATGCTTATATTACCATAAATTTGAAGAGCATGAATCACCATGCAACTGCAGGTTAGCAGCTGTAGTATCCACGCTGAGATTACCCAAGAGTGGTAACAAAACGGTGTCTACAAACCAGTCCTAGATAGCAGCCTGTTCATGCCCGCATGTCATCGGAGCCTGATTGCTACCTGACTGCTGACTCAATGCTTCTCCACGTTTCTCTCTACCTCTGTAGCCAAGACCTGTCATATTCATTATTATTCAAGCCTTCCAAGTGAAACATAACACTGCTACTAACACATATCGCTTTGCAAGTTGAACTTCTTTTTTTTGTGTGTGCTTTGTGGTTTTATTATTAATCTTTTTTTTAGTATACTTTAAGTTTTAGGGTACATGTGCACAACGTGCAGGTTAGTTACATATGTATACATGTGCCATGTTGGTGTGCTGCACCCATTAGCTCATCATTTAACATTAGGTCTATCTCCTAATGCTATCCCTCCCCCCCTCCCCCCACCCCACAACAGGCCAATTTCTAATATTCCATAATCTATCTCTCTCTCTCTTTGGTCTTCGTATGCTAATTCTTCTTCCTCTGAATTTTGTTGAGCTAAATTTAGTGATGCATGTATTTCTGCCATGGCGAGTATTGATTTGTGCAGCCAGGGCCTTCCTTTTCTGTGATCAGCAAAATATGCCAGCCCTAGGTGTGAATAACCTGGCCAAAAAGGGAGAAACAGAAAGATGGTCTACAGTGGCATTTTATCTTTCTATGTCTCGTGTATTTCCCAAACTTCGGTCATTTATCTATTACCTTCACTCTTTTAGCCATGTTTTCATGACACTGCTACTATTGTTTACTATTTTTTAAGTCAATTCACTGTTTTAACTTAAAGTTGCCTTAAAACTCCTATCAGTGACATAAATGAAAAGCCACCATCACTTGCTATAAGTAGAAGGTAACTGTAAAAAAATAATTATTAATTATTTAAGTGTATTAAATAACATATTTTTCCTAGTTTGGGAAATATTGCTTTAATCGTCTAGAGATTCCACAGTGTTCAATTATTAGTGGGATCTCTGGATTCTGAAGATACCCACCAGACAGATAAGCTTTAAAGAAAGTTGGCAAAAGTGCAGGCTTTGCTAGACTCCCCGAACTAGAGTTTGGTGGAACAGAGAAATTGACCCAACACACTGACAATGCTTGGGAGTCTGTAGATCTAGATGTGCACACATTTAGAACAATAGACTCTTAGAGCTGTGAGCACAGTGTAATCTAACCTTACCACAGAACTTGAGTGCCTGGATAAAGACTGTGTGGCCTGTTCCCCTCATAGGTAGATGGCGATAGAACAAAGTCATTTCTACTGAACTTTGCCCTCTAGTCTTCCTATAACCTACCAGGTATGTTGGAGTCAAGCAGGCCTAGTGTTTTACTCCTCTACTGCTCTGTAACAAACCACCCCAGAACTCAGTGGCTTTAAACAGCCTCCATTTTGTTTCCTTACGATTCTGTGGGTGAGGAAAGGGGCCAGAGCTTGGTGGGATGACGCTATTGCCCCACATGGAATCAACTAGAGTCATCCAGCCTCATTCAGCTAGAGACCAGGTTGGGCTGGAGGTCCATGAAAGCTTCATTCACATTCCTGGCACATGGCTGCCGCTCAACATGGCCTCTCTCTCGCCACATGGCTAGCTTAGGCTTCCTCCTAAAGAGGCTTCGTTGTCTGGGGTAAATACCCAGGGCTCATGATCTTGTGCCAAGAAAATTTAGGACGTGGACACACACGTGGAGTTTAGGAGTTGGGGCTTATAGGCAATAGAAAGAGAAAGAAAAACAGCTCTCTCTCCAGTGAGAGAGTGGGGCTTCCAAGAGGAAAAGGCTGGCCTGTGACGGATGCCCTGGATTTGACAGGCAGGCTTGAGGAAGCAGTGTCTGATTTATGTAGGGCCCACAGGTTGGTTCTACCACATGTGATGTTTACATAGCAAGCGGGGAAGGCTGGCCCCCCCACCCTAATCTTATTATGCAAATGGACTTTCCGCTTTGACCAGGGCCATCTTGTTTGCTCTTTGCTGTGCATGTGGCTGGCAGAGAAAGAAGGGACGATGGAGCTGCCATTTTGAACATGATTGGCGTAACTGCCAGCATCTTCATCTGCAGCTTGATTTCACAGGCTGCTCTTTGTTACGGAGGACTCCAGTACCCTCACTATCTGCCTAAGTAATTTCTTCTTCACTCCTATTATCACTCCCAATAGAGAAGCTTCAGGATAATCCAGCATCTCACATGGCATTAAGCTGCCCCAAGTGTGAGGGAGCATTCCTAAAGAAGCAAAAGTGGGGACTGTAGATCTCTTAAGACCTGCCTCATTCTCTTGATCAAAACTAGTCACAGAGCCAGCCAAGATTCAAGGTCGGGGAAACCTGTCCCAGCTCTCAAAGGAAGGCAAAGAATCTGTAGCCCTGTTTTCCACCACCCTTAGGTTCAAACCCCAGCTCCACTACATATTAAGTATTTTGTCTTAGACAAATTGTTTAACCTTAGTTCTCTCATTAGCAAGATGCAAGTTACAATATTTACCCCCATTAGATTGTTGTAAGGATTAAATAAGATAAGCATGTAAAGTGATTAGCACAGTGCCAGTAAGATGGTCAGCGTTCAGCAAATCCTAACCGTTTCCTTCCCTATCTCAAGAGCAGAATGTCCTCCAATGTTATGAGGCTCCATAACCTCAACCTTGAGAACCATGATCCTGGGATGGAATATTCAAGCATAATAAAACATTATCTACCAAATGTTAAGCAAAAGGGAAATGCCCTCAGATATCAGTCTTCCAGCCATCCCAGACTCAACCTGTGTCCAAGCCAAAACAGAGGCTATGAATTGAAAGGTTTATCTTTGAAAGCAAACCTTTAAACATTCCGAAGGCCTGTGTGAAAACAGAACCAAGGAGCCAGGCCATAGCTGTTTTGAATCTGACCTTCAAATGGTCATTTCATTGATCGGTATGTTTATTCCAGTTCTTAAATCTGCTTTGTGTCTTAAATAGAATGAATACCAAAGATACTCTCTCTCTGCTTGCATTCAAGGCCCAGTAATTTAATTAAGCTGGGCTATTTATTAAATATTATACTAGAAATGTTTTCCTGGTAAAGAAATGTGTCCTACACACTAGTAGTTCTCAAAGGAAGATGATGTTTGCACACACAACCCCTCCCCTGGCAGAGGAAATTTGGCAGTGTAAAAGATTTTTGGTTGTCCCAACTGGGGAGAGGGGGTGGTACTACTAGCGCTTAGTAGGTAGAGGGCAGGAATGCCACAAAGCATCTTACAAGGCACAGAACAGCCCCCAACAACAGAGAATTCAGTGGCCCAAAATGTCAACAGTGCCAGTGTTGAAAAACCCTAGTCTAGGACATCATGGTGATGCAATTTGCTTAGGAACTGACATAAAATTGAGTGAGGACAGGCTAACTTGGAATCCCCTCTAGCCATTTAGTGATTGAAGGACCAAATGGACTTTGCCTATCAGGCAAAATCCTTTATGTGGACTCAGAAGCATGGGGGAGGGCGTAGGAGTTGCATCGTAGGAGGTAGCTGCTTCCAATTAAGCACATACTCCAAAAGTGCTGTCTTTTCAATAATTTTAAGGTGGTTTGTTAGATGATGATAATGAAATGTGGGGAAAACAGTATGAAAACAAATCCAGGCAACAGGTGGAGATGGTAACCAAAGGTGGCTCCCTTTTCATGAGCTTGCTGCCCCCCCAACCCAGCCTGATTCTGCTCCTAGGAGTGACCATCCTGCTGCATGCTAGAAGCTGAGTGTACTTCTGTAAGCACCCAAACAAAATGCCAGAATCCTCCAGCACCTCCAAGATCCTGGCAGGAAACTGGATGGTTATTGGCTATTGAATGAATGAAAAAGCAAAGGAATAGGTGAACCAGTCACTCAGCCAAATGAGCAAGCAAGTAATGTATTAATTTTTGTCATAACAAACCAGCACTTCAATTTTTATGGGATACCTAAAACAAAAGCATACACTTAAGATATGAAATTTTCAAAAAAAACTAAATATGATTTGATAAATATCTTCAAGTAAAATTCCGAAAAAAAAAATCCCGTCTTTTATTGGGGAAATACCTTGCAGCAATGAGAATAAATGTACTGATTCATACAACAATGTGGATGAATTTCACAGATATCATGGTGAGCAAACGAAGATAGACACAAAAGAAAACACATTGCATGGGTCCCAGCACTTTGGGAGGCTGAGGCGAGCAGATCACAAGGTCAGGAGATCGAGACCATCCTGGCTAACACGGTGAAAACCCGTCTCTACTAAAAATACAAAAAATTAGCCAGGCGTGGTGGCGGGCGCCTGTAGTCCCAGCTACTCGGGAGACTGAGGCAGAAGAATGTCGTGAACCCAGGAGGCGGAGCTTGCAGTGAGCCGAGATCTCACCACTGCACTCCAGCCTGGGCAACAGAGTGAGACTCTGTCTCAAAAAAAAAAAAAAAAAAAAAAAGAAAGAAAGAAAGAAAACATATTGCATGGCTACATTTATATAAAGTAGGGTTTCTTGAGGTTGGCATTAGTAGTATTTGGGATCAGGTAATTCTTTGTTGTAAAGGGCTGTCTGTGCATCATAGGATGTTTACTGGCACCCCTGGCCTCACTAGAGGCTAGTAGCACCCACTCTACAGAAGTGACAGCCAACAATGTCTCCAGAGATTGCCAAATGCCCAGGGGCAGGGTGAGATGACTCTGGGTTAAGTACCTCTGATACAAAGTAACCTATGGTGTCAGAAGAGTGGATAGTGCCAGGGAGGGGGCCCAAGGGGAATTTCTGGAGTACTAGTAATACATTTATATCTTGGTGCTAGCTAATTTGTGTTTTCACTTAGTTAAAATTTTATTGAGCAAAATACTTACATTCTGTGCACTTCTCTGTGTGTATAAAGTTTATTTGGAAGAAAAAGAACAGAGCTCTAAAAACAGGGAAAAGAAATTTCAACAGCTGATGGGGCAAAGGGTTTGGGCTGGTAAAAGGATTTGTACACTATTCTAACATTTTCCAATAATATAGGTTTATGTCTCAACACTTGTTGCTATTTCTGAAGTTTATGTAAGATTTTACAAAATGTAGATTGGATAAGAAATTTCTCAGCTCATCTTGAGAGAGAAAAGTCATGGAAAAATAAAAGTGTGTGTTCTACAAAGTTCTGGACCCGCACGTCCTCTGGCCAGCCCCTAAACTTGGCAGCCAGCCCCTAAGGTGGAGTTTCAAACACATTTACAGATTACATTGTTGAGATTATCTTGAAAGGGTTCCGTTTGTCAAAGTCCCCTTCCTTGCTATGGTAACTGTCAGGTTTTTGGGCTGCTGTTGTCCCACTGTTCTCACAGTGAGTCATTGCTGTGACTGCACACACACACACACACACACACACACACACACACACACACACACACACACACCCTTCTCTGAAATGTCTCTAGATACACTGGGACCCTTTAAACTTGTCAGGGCCCAAAAATCCTATTGAAATGACCTCTGAGGGCCTCATTGGGTTCTTTCCTTGAGCAGGAATTTTGCTTTATCTAACATCTTTTTAAATAAATAGACCAGTGACTGGAGCTTAGAAACATTTTAGCTCTTTGGGAATTATCTTTGCAAAGTGATGATTGTAACTTAACCTATCTGACATCTAAGTTGTTCTATTTTAACATCTCTGCTAAGGGAAAAGCAAAGACCAAAGACACGGTGCTGAATGGTTTGGAATATACTTGGGACATTATTTTTCTGGAATTCCCTAAAGGGAAATTCTCTTAACTTTCCCACCCTTTATTTTATTCATTTGCAAACTTGGTTCTGTAACTTGGTGCCTGACTGTGGATTTCAAGGAGCTGCAGGATGTACGTGAACAGAAATGTATGAACCAATGTACTTTGAAGGTTAACGGTTTTAATTAGTTGATGAAAAGCCACAGTATAAGTTATTCTTGCAGAGACAGAAACTAGACCGTGCATCTTCTGAACACATTATATCTAATGTCCCCCAAGTTCTTAGCTATGTTTCTGGAAAAGAACCATCAACATGGCCACAGTGTCTTGCTCTGGGCTTCTAGGAGATGGCATAAAATCTGGTCTTTTTTTTTCTTGTGGCATAAAGCTGTCTTCCTTTTGTTAATTTCAATTGTTTTAGGGAAACAGGTGGTTTTTGGTTACATGGATGAGTTCTTTAGGTGGTAATTTCTGAGATTTTTGGTGCACCTGTCACCCGAGTGTACACTGTACCCAATGTGTAGGCTTTTATCCCTCACTCCCCTTCCCATCCTTCCCCCCCCGAGTCCCCAAAGTCCATTATGTGTTATACATATACCACGGAATACTGCTTACCTCTTTTTTAAAGACAAAGGAGTTCCAAATTTATGGAACTAGTGGGAAGTTGGGTGAAAGAATCATGCCTCGGAGTTTTCTATCACAAAGAGAAAAGATGATATTTTCTGACTTAACACAAAATTGTGGCCTACGAAGAGCAGAAAGGTGATGGGAAATGTATCCCAAGACGCCTTCCTCCTTTGGATCAAAAGATGCATTGCACTAGTGAGATTGCAGTTGTTAACCTATCTTTTACCATGAGTTCGCAAACTACTGCCAAGAGGGCCAAATCCATCCATGCTCATTCATTTATATATTGTCTGTGGATATCTGGTCTTGTACAGAGAAAGTTTGCCAACCCCGTGAAATTTTATTTTACCTGTAAGTTGTATTAATGTTTAGTTGTCAGAATTTTGTCATCTTCACTTTTAGTTTTTACTCTTAAAGAGTAAAGTGGATGGATCACCTGAGGTGAGGAGTTCGAGACCAGCCTGGCCAACACGGTGAAACCCCGTCTCTACTAAAAATACAAAAATTAGCCAGGCGTGGTGGCAGGTGCCTGTAGTGCCAGCTACTTGGGAGGCTGAGGCAGGAGAGTCACTTGAACCCGAGAGGTGGAGGTTGCAGTGAGCCGAGATCGTGCCAGTGCACACCGGTTTGGGCAACAAAAGCGAAACTCCATCTCAAAAAAAAAAAAAAAAAAAAAAAAGAAAGAAAGAATAAAACCTCCTGAGATATATCTGCTGCTGATAAAGTTCCTCATGTAATACATTTGTGGCAGTGTGGAATTTTTGTCCCGTCTCACCACTTTATCTTCCTCTCTGTCTCCCTGCCTCCCTCTTTCCCTCTCCCTCTCTTTCTCGTCCCACTTCATTCTCTCTTTTCCAATATCCTACCCCTTTCTACCTACCACTCTACATCCCCAGTAAAGACAAAACATTTTTTTTTTCCCTGAAGCAGCATCTCACTCTGTCACCCAGGCTTGAGTGCAGTGGCATGATCTATCACTGCAACTGCCATCTCCCGGGTTCAAGTGATTCTTCTGCCTCAGCCTCCCCAGTAGCTGTGATTATAGGTGCGTGCCACCATGCCTGCCTAATTTTTGTATTTTTAACAGAGACAGAGTTTCACCATGTTGGCCAGGCTGGTCTTGAACTCCTGACTTCAAGTGATCTTCCAGCCTCAACCTCCCAAAGTGCTGGGTTTACAGGTGTGAGCCATCGTGCCCAGCCAAGAGAAAGAGTTTTTTGATAAGACAGAAAAACAAAATAAAGACATGGCAACATCACAATACATCAGCATGTTTCAGTAAAAAATGATTCTTACTGACCACAGATATATCTGTCTTAGAAGACTCAGTCTAAAGACTCTGAAAGACACAGAGCTGTGTGCATCTGGAATGTCTTGGGTGGGCCCAAGAATCTACAATTTCCACAAACCTATTATATTTGGCACCTGCCCCAGAGGTTAAGCTAGGTCCTCAAACTCTTCTGTTCATGGACCAGCTTCTATTCCCCTCCCTCCCTGTGTGTGATGCCAGCAGGGTTTGTGCTTGGAGGGCAAAACAACTCATTCTTCCTATCAATTGCCTTGAATCTGCTCTGCGCTGGCACTTGTTTCTCAAGGGATATAGATCTTTTACAGAGCCTGAAGTACCTTCACAGAGTTAGAACAAGTGGCCGTTCAGAATGCATGGAAATGTAATATCAAGCTTAGAAGTGCTTTCTGCTGAGCTATGCCAGGAATGGAAGGCTCAGGCACATGCTTATCATAATGGCAAAAAATTTATGGATTGGAACCATGTGTGCAAGGATTTAATACCTGGAGGCAATTAAGACTGTGATAGTTCTAGACAAAAAGCATTAAAATTCTGCAAACCACTCACCCCTTTTTATAAGGGAAAGCGCAGTGCAAACAAGCTATTTCCCTAAGATCTATCATATAATTGAGAGCTCTTTGAACAGTTTATAAAGAAATGGCCTCTACTCTGATACCAAGTTCCTTTTCTAGAATCCGTAGGTGATGCTAGCTGCTTATCTTTCTAACTTGATAGGCAAAAGACCCTCATCTTACCAATTCCCCAGGAAAGTTAAACAGAACTACCTTTCTGGTACCCCTGTTGATAATTATTTGAACATATTTTCCTTTGAGGACCTATCAAAACTGTGTTATAATTGCATGTCTACAGTCCCTGTCCGCAGCAAAACTGGGAGCTCTTTGAGGACAATCACTTCTGCAACTTTGTCACCTCACTTCACACCATGCCTGGTACCCACCCTGGTTGATGTTAAATGGATACAGCAATGAGTTTATTATCAGAGAAAGAAGAAAAGTTGCTTTTTTGTTTGGGGGAACAGGGATAGGGCCCAGGATGAAGTGGGTAAGCCAGCTAACTGGGAGAATTCTCTTGCAGCCAGGCAGGAGAGATGGAGACCATTCTCCCAGTCAGGGGGTGGGACGGCGTGGTGGAGGATACACAGACGCTTGGAATTTTCCTTGTGTGGCAGTGGCTTTGGGCCAAAGTATTGCAGTTTTTGCAAACTCAGCCCCATAAACGGACATTTTCTGGACCAAAGCTCTCTGCTCAGATCCTTCCCGCCACTCTGGCTACATTTGTCCCAATCACGTCACTCTGTGGGTTGAAAAAAATGCAAGACCTTGGGGAAGATGAAAGGACATCTTTAGACAAGATGGCTCACATCTCATCCTCATAAGGGCCATGAGGGGTACATGGATTTCATTTTAGATCCCCTTTCCCCCGTGAGCACCAAAACTCACGTCAAGTTATGTTGGTATAGTGCTGGTGATCTTTAAAGGACATAGTATTTTCAAATGAACAAATGGGAGAAAATGTTCTCTTCCTTTTGCAGCCAGGTCCCTTTTCCCTAGTGCCATGGCAGCGTGACTGAGCCACAGTCATTCCCATCTGTTGTGCAGCTGCTGAGTCAAAGAAAGAGGCTGGGATATTTTCTCTCATTGAGGCTGCATTAGGCCTGAGTTGCTTATACATTGCTTTTGGCACTCATTTTTGTAAGCACTCAAGTCTGTTTTCAAGTAAGCCCCTGAGATTTCTTTTTTCAAAGAATAACATTCTCTACATTCCCATCTTTGTCTGGGCATAAAAATGGGAGTGTTCCCTTTGTCTGTAAGCCTGGCGTTTTTGCACAATTTAACAAATGTCTATTGAGCACCTATCACATGGCCAGACACTACACCATGGGATGTAGGAAGTCTGATGCTGAAGAGAACATGATCTTTGCCTTCAGAGAGTTTGTGACCTATGAAAAGGGCCACAACAGTGAACAACTCATTAGAATACAATAAAACATGTACATATGATATCTAAGTACCAAAGTGCTACAGAACGTAGGATAACTAATTATATTTAGGAGTGGTAGGGAAGGCTTCTTTTTGAAGGTTAACTTAAGTTGGGATTTTGGGGGATGACTAGGAGTTTATTAAGCAAAGACAATAACAACAATATATAATTAGATGTTTTATTATATAACCTAATTTTTATCTATATTCAATACCACTCATGGAGCATGTATTATGTGACAAGCATTCTGCTGAAATATTTACAAACCTCATCTTATTTATTTCTCAGAATAATGATTGTAATAATAACAAATTTATTTCTAACAATTGCTATGCAGCAGGCATTGACCTAAGCACTTTATAAATAGACAAAGAACAAATGAGATGAATCTCTGGAGTTTTCTTCACAACCTTGTGGATCACTACTCTGAGAATCACCAAGAGAGAAATAGTCAGCATTTTCCCAGTGTTTATATATTTCTATAATGTTTAACTGGTTAGTATGTGGAAGGGGAGAGGGAAGGATGTCAGGCGGTGGCAAAAGAAAAATCTTTATCCCCAGGCCTAACCCTCAATTTCCTCCCAAATATATAGATTTTTGTTACTATGGACTTAGAAATATTTTTTATTTAGGAAAAGAGAATTTATGATTAAAATATCACCCAGAAAAGTGAAATTTTAGAAAAAAAAAGATGCCCTCTTTTCCACCCTTAGTAAAGATCTATAATAACCTTTCTCATGATCTTTATCCACACTTCCTAGAGTCCCTCTGGGAAGAGTCTGCTACTGTCAAGCCATATTTATGCTTGGCTCTTTGGTTCCCATCTGAAACAGAGCTTTGGGACCATCATTATTCTGTAGCTGATCTCCAAGACCATCTATGACTTGGCTTTGGACTTAGTTCTTTGGTATATAAGTTGACTTTCACCACTAAATCTAAGAAATCTGTGTTTGTATTGACACAAATTAGGAATACTGATTGGAATAATGAAACAATGGGGAAAATTTTTCACATGGTGACAGTTACTGATTTCCCATATAAAACTACTCTTCCTGGTTTTCTGTCTTCTTAATCCAACTTCAGAGTATAAAAACGAAGTGAAATTAAACTGCCTTCATGCTACAGAAATAGGACAATTCCATGAGAGACGATAGTCACTCAACTGATAGTTTGATATCCTACATCTGTCCATTGATTTGTCACAACTTGGGAACCATGATGTTAAAATATTCCAATGTCCAGTGACCACCCCAACCAAAATCCTGCCAACCGGGTGCCCTTCCAAGAAACTCCATGGTACCCTCAGAAAAGCCCTTTAAAATTCAACATGCTCCTCCTAGATGAACAAACTCTTCTTCAAACTGAGGGTACTTTGGTCTTAGTGCCCACCAGCCAGTCTCTTCGGAGAAGTTGCAACCCACAGGATGGAAAGCTCCTAACTCATTTGCCAGAGCCAGCATTGTGAAATGAAGTCAGAAATTTCCATAGTGCCAATAGCCACAAAAATAAGCCTCGCACGTAGAATCCACGTCCAGATCACCTAACCAGAGACCAAGTCACTCCTTAGAGTAAGTCAAAGTGTTTTGCTGGCGTGGTTGAATAAGAAATGGCAGTATACAGATATACCCCTGTTCTCTGTTCATCAAAGACTCTTCCCCATGTCTCTACCTAAAGGAGAAGAACAAGGGCAGGAGAAATAGATATTCAAAAGACGGAGCACTCCTGACTTTAAAAAATCATTCCCTGGCTTTGGTTTCAGCTCCCCATTTTGATCTTTCGTGCATTATCATTTCCTCTCTTTTCTACAAGATTGTTATGTACATCTAAATCTCAGATTAATTTAACAATCCCAACAATTTTGAGGACATCTGAGTGTTCACAGGTATGGCTTACATGAATCCTTAGCTTCATGACTCATAGTTCTGTGATTCCCCAGGAAGTGCATCATTGAGAGAGAAAGGCTTTGGGAGCTAATGTTCTAAATATTAATTGAGGTTCTTAAATGTGAGCTCTCATTGCAGGCTCCAGACTCCCCCTGGAATGAAATTACATTGAACATTTAACATTTTTCAGAGTTCACCTTCTACTTTGAAGAAGGGGAAGAAAATTGTTTTGGCAATGCAGATGTCTATTAGTATACACATCAAGAATAATAAAACCATGGTTTTTTTTTTTTAAAGGATGCAGAAAACAGCTCCCAGAGAAGTAATTTTTCAATTTCCTTGATTTGCTTAGTGGGAAATTGCTCTTCAATTTATTATAATTTGAAAAGACAATGAATTCTTCATTTGGAATTAAAGTAGAAATGACTGAAATGCATCTTGCTTGTCTCAGAATTTACAACCTGTTTGGATAAAGCATTTTGAGTCATGGATCATGGTTAAAACCCAAGAGTTAGAAGGCTGGTAATGCATTCCACATGGTTTCTCCTAAATGATAATTATAGCTCATTCTGAACTACAAATTATATACACTAAAAATGTTAATTTAATTTAGGGTAACTGATTTTTTCCCTAAAAGCAGGTGTAATCGGAATTACATTGTCTAAATATTGTCAGTAATGCTAGACATGATGAATTGATGTAACCAAATTATATCTGAATTTGACTTTATTTTGCGGATTTTCCTTGCAAATGTTCAGCCTGGTACGCATTCTCTGTGATTTATCCTGAACAGATCAAACATTAATGAAGAAAATCAAAACAAATGCCTCTTCCAGCCTCTCCAATATGGCTGTCGGAAATACACTATCTAGGAGAGAAGAAAAGAGGATAAAAACTGCAAACCAGCTTCTATGTGACTTCTTAGAATTTCAGGATCAGTCAGCATAAAAACAGAAACATTAATGATTATTGAAGTTAAAATTAACTGCAACCTCTGACGGAAAAGTACTTACTTATAAACTTTCAGTTAGTTTATATAATGAAATATGGCAATGAATTAGCCATGATAACCTGGAAAAATAGGCTTAATGAGGAAAGCGGCTCATCTTTGAAAGCTGTGTTCTCCTTATATTTATTTCAGTGAATCTTCCTATTCCCAACCCACCAAAAAACACTGCCTTTTCGCAAAGCCATCACTGCTTACAGGTAAAGGCAAATAGTTTGGAAAATTTTTAATTAGTCAAAACATTCAAGGTGTCAGGAGGCTCAGAAACCATTCAAGTTCAGATACACTCAAAAGTCAGGGTTCAGAAGGGAGGCAGACTATACCGTGAGTCATGTTTAGGGGCTGTGGCGCTGTGGCTCTGTAGCCCAGGGTTAGAACTGGCTTCCCAAACTTACTATGCCCAAGACCTTGAGGAATTTGTTCGATCAGTGTGAGCCTCAGTTTCTTCATCTGTCAAATGGGTATAATAACATAGGATAGGTATGAAAACAAAGAAAGCTTATCATAGAGTTTGGTACCTAGGAATAATTTCTACATCTTTGCTGGCCTTATTGTAGCAAAAACTTAGAATGTATTTTAAAAATTTAGATCTTTGGGCTCCCACCCTGATAGATTCCAATTTGATCAGGGCACAGATAGGCATTTTGACAAACATCCAAGGTGGTCTTGGCAAGAAATATGGATGTGGTTCAACTCCCTTGTTTGAAAAATGATAAAAATAAGTCCCAGAGGGTGAAATGCCTTTCTCAAGGTCACACAGCTAGTGAACCACCTCATAGAGACCTCAGATCTCTCATCTCCCATCCTAGCAGGCTCTCCACCACAGCTGCTTCCATTTATTGAGCCTTTAGGATGAATTTCTTTTTTTTGAGATGGAATCTCACTCTGTCTCCCAGGCTGAAGTGCAGTGGTGTGATCTCAGCTCACTTCAAGCTCCACCTCCCGGCTTCAAGCGATTCTCCTGCTTCAGCCTCCCGAGTAGCTGGGACTACAGGCGCTCGCCACCACGCCCAGCTAATTTTTTTGTATTTTTAGTAGAGATGGGGTTTCACTGTGTTAGCCAGGATGGTCTCGGTCTCCTGACCTCGTGATCCGCCCACCTCGGCCTCCCAAAGTGCTGGGATTACAGGCATGAGCCACCGCGCCGGGCAAAGATGAATTTCTTAACCAGAAGTTCACATTAGAAACATGTGAAGAGCCTTTTCAATGACTCACACTCAACCCCAGCACAGCTCTGCTGAATCTGAAAACAAGTGGCAGATCTCAGACCTGAACCCAACTGCCCTGGCGTTCCACAGCACTAGGCGGCTGCTCGTGTTAGCATCCTATGCTCATGTCAGACTGGAGTGCATAATGCATAATTTAACTTGTCTTTGGGTCATTCTTCTCTCCTGATGACACTGCTAGATCATGGTACTATACTAGAGACACAATTTATTAAATGTATAATAAATATATTTTTGGTTTATTGCCCTTCTCTCTCAGTACGGAAATCCATTTGGTCATCCCTCCTCATTTTCCTAGAGCCTTTGATATACAGGTTGGGCTAAGATAGTGGTTCTCAACTGGGGGTGCTTTTGCCACCCAGAGAACATTTGGCAACATCCAGAGACATTTTGGGGTGTCATGACTGGAAGGCAGTGTTACTGGCATCTTGTGAGTAAAGGCCAGGGATGCTGCTACACATCCTACAATGCACAGGACAATCCCACACCAGAATTATATGGCCCAAAATGTCATTAGTAGCAAGGTCACAAAACCATAAGCCAGTCTGTGGAAGAAGGGCTCAGACTGGGGGAAATGTTTCTGAGGGAGCTGAAAGAGACTTATAGAGGGGAAAAAACTCACGTGGGAACCAACGATGGAAGAGAAGTGTAGGCCCTACCATTTGGGAGCATCAGAGAGGTTATGAAGAGGAAACAAACAGTGGAGATTAGGGAGACAGAGACGGTGGGGCAGTCTTGAGGTGTGAGGGAGTCTGAAACCGAGAGAAAATGGTGCTTTAGGTTAGGAGTTGGATCCTCTTTAATACTCCTCAAGAAATGCAAGTTTAGATGGGAATTACTTATGCTTTGGTATCTTTGAATGTCATATTGCTCCGGGACTGGGCCCATGGAATGCCAGCTGATAGTACAGTTACAGAACAGTCCCTAGAATTGGATACCTTTCCTGAAGATGATGAAAAACATCTTAAAGAGTCAAAACAATTTTTCCTTTATTTAATAATGTTTAGGCCTTAGGTCAACACCATGCTTTTCAGTGAGGAGGAAAAGGGAGGTGGGAGAGGCAGAGTCAAAGACCCAGAAAGGCTCTAGAAGCAGGTTTCTGGATTGGCTTTGGTCACCAAAACTCCAACCACATTGACCAAGAGCCATTAACTTTCATGGTGACCCCAGGAAACCAAATAACTATATAATCTGTAGGTAAAATTCTTAGGCTGGTAGGGACAGAACATTCTGGAAATACTGACTATGGGAAAGGATATCCCCTGTCATAGATTTTTACCATAATGGCCCACAACAACTCATACCACCCCATGTTCAGGCATCTCTGCAGCACAACATCATCACTCCTTTCAACAACAGGCAGCTCCATTGTTCCACCCTCTTGAATCTGGGCTGCCCTTGCCACTTGTTTTGACCAATAGGATGTGGCAGAAGTGATGTTGTACAACTCCTGAAACCTGGGCCTTAAGAGACCTTGCAGCTTCTGCTGTCACCCTCCTAGAACCCTGAGATGTCCCTGCTGTCAAGAAGTCCAGTGTTGCCTATGGGAGGAAGAGAAGGTATGTCGTGGAAAGCTGAGGCATCAATTACCAGACACATAAATGAAGCCACTGGGCTCTCTAGCATCAATCAAGCTGTCAAATGACTGCAGCTACATGAGTGACCCCAGGCAAGACCAGCAGAAGAACCACCCAGATTGCCAGTCCAGCAAATGAGGAGACAATAATAAATCATTGCTGTTTGGGGGTGGTTTGTTTCTCAGCAATAGGTACCTAAAAAATTCTCTCAAAGTCCCCAGGAACAAATTGCCTTAGGCAAAAATAGCTCACACAGGCAGGGAAGGCTGCTGTGTCCTCCTCACTGTTTCTCTTTCTCCTAGGCCCACAACTCAATCTGGGTCTCAGGTAGTCAAAATTCTGAGGTCAGTAAAATGTCTTTGGCCCATTTTGTCGTTTGGCCCATTTGGTTCTTGTTAAGCATTCTTCTTTTCCCTCCCAGGAGCTTCTGTCCTCCCCACTGCAACTTCTAAAATTCCAGGGCCCCCAGGGGAGTAGTTAGTCACCACCAACCTGCCGCCAGGCAGGACACCATGTTCCAAGAAGGCCTCCTCTTCTGGTCCACAAAAACTTTTCTTCCCTATATACCCTGCTCCCACCTCACAGTCACAGGGGAAATGGCTCAGATCTGTTGATTTACTAAGGTGTGACTGACTGATAAAATGTTTCAACAGTATTTATTAATGATGATATTGTGAGAATCCTGTGTACCTTAGGCATATACCACTGCTAAATTTACACTGACCAGGTAACGGGGACACGGAAGGAAAAAGAATCAGAGCTATGAAGGGATTTGCCTGAGGGCACAGAGCTCAGAAAGACAAAGCTCAAGTCTTTCAGACTCAGAAGAGAGTGTTTTTCCAGTATTTAACATCACCTGAACTATAGGTGTGACCTAGGATACCTAATTTCAGAAACTGTGCCAGGGAAAGGAAGAAGGTCACTGGAGCATGTTTAGTCATTCAGTAAATGTTCGTGTGCTCACTGTCTGTAGGGCACTGTCTTAGCCATAGAGCTATATATAAGAATTACTGAGGATTTCTGAGCAAGTGAGCTCATGATGATATTCTAGTACCCTGGAAGATCACTCTTCCAGTAACCTAGGTGAAGGGATTAGAATATCAGGTACGCAGCTAGGAGGCTACTTCAGTGCCTGAACAGGCAGGTTAGAAAGTTGAGAAGCTGTTCGCCGGGTGCGGTGGCTCATGCCTATAATCCCAGCACTTTGGGAGGCCAAGGCGGGCGGATCACAAGGTCAGGAGATCGAGACCATCCTGGCTAACATGGTGAAACCCCGTCTCTACTAAAAATACAAAAAAATTAGCCAGGCATGGTGGCGGGCACCTGTAGTCCCAGCTACTCAGGAGGCTGAGGCAGGAGAATGGCGTGAACCCGGGAAGCAGAGCTTGCAGTGAGCTGAGATCACACCACTGCACTCCAGCCTGGGTGACAGAGTGAGACTCCATCTCAAAAAAAAAAAAAAAAAAAAAAAGTTGAGAAGTTGTTTGGAGGCAAAAATTCACAGAATCGTATTTATGTTTTGAGAGATGGGATTTACAACCTGCTCTCCCTGATGACATGTAATAACAAGCCTTTGTTATGAACAGAGTCAGGCCAAGCTCTAGAATCAGACAGAAGTGGACTTGGATTCCTGTTCCTTCAATAGCTGTATAACTTTGTCCAAAATTTTGTGCTTTCTAAATCTCAATTTCCCCATATGTAAAATGGGTCTCATAACGATACCAGCCTCAGAAGATGGTTGTGAGTATTGAACATCATCGCATAGGCAAAGCACTAAGTTTGTGCCTGGTTTATAAACATCCAGCAAGTGGTAGTTATTTTCACTGTTGCTCTGCTTGTATATGGATGTTTTCCCCACTTGCAAGCTTTTGCTGTGTGTCCATGTCCTCTTTGCTTTACCTTCATTGATGTGGTGTCATTGGGGTGTGTTTGAATGATTGGTCTGGCATTGCAGGGCCTTTGAGAAAACTGCATAAATATAATCTTGGGTGCTCCCAACTTCCACGCATTTTACCTGTTGGTCTGACTGTGGTTTTAAGAAGTCTTACTAAGTATCCAGCATTACCCTTGGGTCTGTATGACACATATTTTGATTTAAGGAACTCAATTATCTGAGAAACTCAGGACATCTCAGGTTCTGGAAAATTGCCTCAAGGGATTAACCGGTTTAATGGGGGAAGGTAGCAATCCTATTCCCTCCCACTGCACACTCCTCTGAAATATCAAAGTTTTTCCCAGTGTTTGAATTGAGTCATATGTCAAGAAAAGCACATTGCATTCCTTTGACATAAGACAAATGCCATATGTTAAGTTTATTTTTAAATGGTGGATAAGAACGGGGAACCATGTTCCAGTCTGTGAAAATATTGATGCTGTGGTGTTGGTGAGGCAGGTTATGGTATAATTCTTACCTGTGGATTAAAGAATGAAAAATGAACCTACATCCATGGCCTGACATCTGTGTAAATGGAACGTAGGGATGGAGGCCTGCCTGCCTGCCTTATGTTCTTAGGATAAAGTAAATACTAAAAGGCTTGAAATCTTTCCTAAGCCTAACAACATTGGCACAGCTGGGGCCCAGATGCACCGCAGGGTGGGTGGAAGGTCTTGGGTAGGGGAGACAAAGCAGAAGTGAGACGATGCCTTGGAGTGTAGGGACGTGGGAAGAAATAGTGGGAAAAGGCTGCTTTTACCCAGAATTTTCCTTATGCACAATTAGAAAGTGGATGAAGTTGGAGTTTGAGCTGTCCCTTGTTGTGCTGGACGCCTGTTAACCTCCACAAGGATGGCGTCACATTCAAGAGGCCGAAAAGACTTGGAGCCAGCAGACGAGACACAGAGTTTTATTAGTGGGAAACTTACACAGGGACGGTCCAGTGGCGGCAGACTGGGAAGAAGAACCACAACTGCTTGCAAAAAGCATGCAGTTTATATAGCATTTTCAGTTAGCACCCTCTGCCTAACAACCTCCACCTGGCAACCTTCAATGGACCCAAAACAAAGGGCCCGGATCTCCTGTACAGCTTACATTCCACAGGATGGATCCAAGGGCTTCAAATGTGCTTCACAGACAAGGAACAAATCTCCCAGGTGGCTCCTCCTGGATTCCTTAGCTCGGAACTCCAGACACACATTCAGGTGCCATATAGGGTCATTTTCAGGGTAGGCTTAAGCAAGTTATTGCCGTCAGGTGCATCTGCCATACATCCCTCCACCCATCCCCTTTCTGGCCATCCTACCAGCTCACTCCCCATTCTATGATCCACCCCCACCCTTCTCAATATTTACAGTGTCTCTTAATACAATCATGAGGGAAGTCTGGAAGTATCTCTTGAATCTAAAAATGCAGATGCGCCACATCTCACATGTTCCCATCTTGGCACCATCCTATCTGCACCTCGGCAAGGAGATTTGGTCTCATGTTTGTCACTGCAAGCAATTGAAACAACCGGAATGTCTGGCAACAGATGAAATAAGGCATGGTAATTTTGTATTGGTTCTGAGATATCTTGTTTGTAAAATGGGACTAATATTGGCTGCTTATTTCATGGGGTTCCTTGAAGATTAAATAATAACAGTTCTTGGCAAACAGCAGTCTATAAATTTTAGCTACCTGTATGATTATTCTACTTCTTGCTACTGCATGGAATACTGTGCAGCTGTTTTTAAAAATGATCTGTGTTCTTCTATAGTAACAATGATATTAAGGGCAAAAGAATGGAAATGAAAACAATAAGCACAGTGTACCATTTTTATTTTTATTCAAAACAGCACCAATTGCCTGCCAAGAACACACTTGCCCAGCTTATCTCATTTTTGCCAGCCTCTCAGACATTCAAGAGGAAATGGAAAATAAAAAAATGTATAGGAATAGCATTTATATGTTTAAATAATTCTTTACAAAACAAAATTATACAGTTTTTGGATATACTTATGTGTATAAAAACATAGCAAACTCTCAGCAAAAATACAGATCAAACTCCTAAGGAAGTAAAGTGAGATCAGGCACAGTGGCTCACGCCTGTAATCCCAGCACTTTGGGAGGCTGAGGCAGGTGGATTGCTTGAGGTCAGGAGTTTGAGACCAGCCTGACCAACATGGTGAAACCCTGTCTCTAACTAAAAATATAAAACTTAGCTGGGCATGGTGGCATGCACACATGGTCCCAGCTACATGGGAGGCTGAGGCAGGAGAATTGCTTGAACCCGGGAGACAGAGGTTGCAGTGAGCTGAGATGGCACCACTGCACTCCAGCCTGGGCGACAAAGCAAGACTCCATCTCAAAAAAAAATGAAGTAAAGTGGATGAAATTTGGGGCTTTTTGTGTTTCTTTAATCTCTCAAAATATTGAGGGGGTGTAGGTTGGGGTTAGAGGAAGGAATGATTTCAGTCTCATTCTTAATGGTCTTCATTTTGTATAGGAATTTATACTCATACACCTGTTACTTGTGCTATCAAAAAATACTTTAAAGGAGAAGGAGCAACCCATGCTCAGGTATTCACTTTTAACCAAGTCAGGTGTTTGTTCTTGAGTAGGCGTGACCTGAATCTTACAATCTCAGAAGAGGAGGGCCCCACTGGGACTTTCTAGAACAGGTGTGTGATCTACATGCGAGGGAACCGAGGCAACTAGCTTAAGGTCACATAACAGAGGTAGTAGGGAGGGAAGAGGGGAGGGAAGGAACAAGTGGCTGGCTTTGGGGTGGGGAGGAGTCGTTGGATAAAAACTAGCTAATGTTGCAGAGCAGCTAAGGTTAAGGGGGCCTGAAGGCTGGAAGAAAGGAAGATGAACTAGAAGGATGTTAGAAGTTTTATGTAGCCGAAACACACAAAAGGAAAAATGTAGCATGCAAGTTTCTCAGGCTTTTCTCTTCCCACTGCTTACTGAGTGGCTTCTGGGTTTGCCTGCTCACCCTCTAGGGCCTTTGGTTGTGTTAATGCTGGGAATAGCAGAAAGATAATTTAAAAATATCCAGAAAATCTTGACATCTTTACATTAGAAAAGACCAAGACCCTCATGAAAGAAAATACGAGATCCAAAATGTCAAAAAACATCCAGAAAATCTTGAAATCTTTACAGTACAAAAGACCAAGTCCCTGATGAAAGAAAATACCGGATCCAAAATGTCAAGGGTTGGGAGTCAAGAAAGAACCATGCTAGAGAGAGTCTGGAAAGCGTGGAGGTTTTAGGGAGATTCAACAAGAGTTGGCTGCGCTCCAGAAACAATGGAATAAAAGGCAGAAAAGAGAACTTTATAACATTTCTGTGAGTTAAAAATGTAATCCCCTTTGCTCATTCTTTCTTGAGATTTCAGTAAAAATTTAAATTGTTCTTCAATATTTTCTGGATGTCAAACTTCACGCTGTATTGAATGGGACAGTAGAAGAAGTTCCTAAGATGGCACTAAAAATCACCACCGCTGATGGAACTGGAAGGAGATAAACAACACTCTGAAATGCCAAGTTAGTATTAAGAGTATTAGAAACAGGCCCTCTCTCCGAATTGTATCTCCCAACCGTCTTCACTCCTTGCTCTCATCCCTTTGTTTCTCAGGCAAATATAAAAGTGACACAGTGGTCATATAAAGTCCACAATTGAAACCACTTTTTTTCCAATGTGATTTTTAGAAAGGATTTCATAACAGCACCATTTGCCTACCAGGAACACACTTCCCCAACTTTTGATTCTCATCTCCATAAGTCTTTGAGACTTTCAGTGAAACTAGAAAATGGAAATATGTAAAAACAGCACGTCAAATCATCGCAACTTGGAAGAATAAAATATTCTCTCTCTTTGTTTCACACACACACACACACATGAGGAAGGGAAGAAAAACTAACTCATGTCCTCCGTTTGTGCTGGCAGAGTACCAGGTGGGGGTGCTTAGGGACTTACTAAATGTGGTGCCCTGTTGAAAGCGTAAGGTTTTTCTACTTTATTATAAGCAGCCACTGCAGAGCGTTGGTTTATCCGCCCTTGGTGACCTTAGCCTGGTGAATGGGTTTTCTGTACTGCATTTTCCAAACAGATCAGAATATGGAATACGCATTGACGTTTATGTGCCAAAAATTACCTGGGTGGCACCTTCCTATAAGAATGGAAATGATTCTCCTGAATCCCGCACGCATTGAATGAAGAATAAACAACCTTGTTGAAAGAGTCTACATGACCTGGAATGCTAAAAAGCCTTTGGTTTGCTTGCTGTAGTGCAAAAATATGAGAAATATTTAATCTTTAAAAATACACAATGGTATCATAATTTTGCTGCAGGTTCAAGGCAACACAATATAACTTAGGGTATTTAAAATGTAATGTCTTTGTATATTTTCAAATGCAAACAGCAGAGAGTTTGATAAATAGCTAGAGAGCACCAGACCATATCTTATCCTTATAAAAGTGTCTCCTGTGAATGTTCACTGTATCTCTCAGAACATTCTTAATATGCTCCATAGCTGAATGTGCAGACAGCAACTCTATAGAAATGTATACACCTACTTGGTGTGCGGTCTATGTCCATTCCAAGTGAAGCTTATATAAACTTCAGATGCCCAGACTTTTGCTTTTGGAAACACATCTAAATGTTTATAATTTTCTAGATCTCTTCTATACCCAGGGTTTTAAAAATTTTATTTTTGACACAATATTCCTGTTTTTTTAAATAATCAAACCAAGTTATTTATAATATATCTTGATCTGTTTTAATCCGTGTTTGATGTTTAATTGTGTATTTAAAACTATATGAGTTTTATATCATAAAATTGATATATGGTCATTATAAAATGGAATTTGTATAGTGTATGTTTAATTCAACTACAAGTAACAAAGACGTAAATATGGGGATTTATTGGCTCTTATAAAGCCTGGAACCAGGAACCAGGCAGCAGAGCAGCACTATCTGATAGAACTTTCTGTGATGATGGAAATGTTCTATTATTTATCTCGTCCAGTTTAGTAGCCACTAGTCACAGGTAGCCATTGAGCACTTTAAATGTGGCTTAGTAGGGGGGAAGAATTAAACTTTTTATTTTATGTTATTTTAATTAATTTAAAACATTCATGTGGGGCTACTGCTACTATCATAGCAGACGGCAAAAGTGGTAGCAGGTTGGTAGGAAGGAGACTCATGGTCCTTCATCCTAGTGTTCTCCCGTCCATGGCTTCCGCCCTCCAGATCGCCTCATGGTCCAAGATGGCTGCCGGGACCATACCAGAAATCCACATCCCAAGCAGCAGAAAGCAACATAGGCAAAAGGGCAAATCCCTTCCCTTTCTAGCTGTCATATACAACACTTCTACTTGCCTAGAACCTAGTCTTATGACTACACCGAGCCATAAGGAGTCTGGAAAATATTTGGGGTTTATTTTCTGTGTGTATTTTTTTGTTCTGTTTTGGTCTGATTTTGTTTTCTTTTTTGACTGAAGAAGGGATTCGAGGGCAGGTAGTTCACAGTCCCTGCCACAAAAAGTTGCACAGTTCATCATTCCCTTCCATTCCTCCGACTCCCAACCCAAACCCATTGCTAGTCCTCAGAGATAACTGCCACTAATAACATTGGATGTAACCATCTGGCAAATTCATTTGTACACAAACACATACTGTTTTTACATTATGCATTATTTACAACGTATCTTGGATGGCTTTCGATGATAATATATATAGATCTACATAGTTCTACTTCATTCAATAGGCAATAAATGCCATGAGGGCAAGAAGTGGGCCTGCTGTATTCATCTTTGTGCCCTACAAATAGTAGACATTGAAAGAAATCAGCACCATTGTGTCTCAATTTATGGATATACCATAATTTATTTAATCCATTCTTTTCTCCTAACCCTCCAAATAACAAATCCTCCTGAGAAAAAACTACTTTGCTTTATTCTCTGAGAACTCTGCAGCATTAACTAAATTAGCTATGCCCCTGACAATCTAATTTTCTAATTGTCTTTCCAATTAACTGTAAAAATGGATTGTCTCCACTCTTTTGTGATTTGATTCTATTGCTATAACAACTCAAAAATATGTATCCATGTATCTGTTACTCCAGCCATGAAGATATGTGTGGATTTAGAGGGAGCACCAGCTAAGGAAAAATCAAACTGTTTAAAAATTCTCTTAAGAAAGGAAATAAATCACTTCTTTGTGTTTTCCAGACATGGCCTAGTACAGATATATTCTACAACTGGAGAAAAATGGTTATGATTAAGGCTTAGAAGTGGAGTGCAGTGAAGGAACTTTAGGGAAGCCTGAAGGAACTTTAGGGAAGCCTGACAACCACCCCTTCTGCTGATCCCTGTGGAATTTTGCATGGATAATGAGTAAAAAGTATAGCTGAAGAAACACTGAGAGACAGTTTGGCAAACAGGAAAGAAGCAAGAACCCCTGACTTCATTTTCTTATCATTCAAAGGGTGACAGTGTGCCTTGCATCGTGTCTAGCATCATGTTGTGAATTCAATGAAATCATCCATGTACTCACCTACCATATGTTGCCTGGCACATAGCAGCACTCACACAGTCAGAGCTGTATATGTGGAAAATATTCACGTGTTTCCCACATACTGGAATGGGTCCTAAGAACCACTGAGTCCATTTAAGGAGAGAGATTTTTTTTTTTCTTTTTTGAGACAGAGTCTCACTCTGTCACCCTGGATGGCATGCAATGGCGCGATTATCGGCTCACTGCAACATCCACCTTAGGGAAAGAGATCTTTACAACAGTCTCTACCATAGTGAGTAACTGAGACTGTTAGAGCCCGCAATGTGGCATATTTTCATTTCTGTATAAAAGCATCCTTACTGATATATAGTCCATACATATTTGGGTATCTCCTATACTAATCGATTAAGGCATTCTTGATACCTAGAGGACATAAAGACGAGCACAATATGCAGGACAGCGGCAATCCACTACACCAGAAGGAAGCTCCATATTTCCGACACCAGGAAATGTTTCTAAACCAGAGATTTCCCTCAGTCATCTGCACCAGAAATCCTTAGAGCTGCTAGATAAAATGTAAATTCCTGGGGCCCAATTAAACAAGCAGAATCAGAATTCATAGGGGTGAGGTCTACAGGCCTCAAATTTAACAAGATGACCAGGTCATTTTTGTGCATAGGAAAATTTAAAAATTATTGTTCAAGAAGGACTTAAATTGAATAACAATAACTAAATCGAATAACTGGATGCTTTTCAGAACCTTTCTTGTTGAAGTGACACAGCTGACACAGTAGAATACAAAGAGGAGTAACACAGGTACCCTCTCCTCAAGAACACAGTGTCATGAGCACAGAGTAGAGATGAGTAGGAGGAGAAACAGCAGAAAGGAAGGAGGGATTAACCCTTTAAGACATTGCTAGGGGAAGCTTTAAAGAACAGGTGATATCTGAGCTAGGCTTTGAAGGCTGAACAAGAGTTCACCAAGTTGCCAAGCTGGCACAATACATAGTCTAGGGCAGTACTTCTCAGATGTTACTGCATATAGGAATTGCCTGGGGGAGGCTGTTGAAATGCAAGCTCTATTTCAATCAGTCTGGGATAAAGCTGCCAGATGGTGCTAATGTTCCATGGACCACATTTTGAGTAGCAAAGCTCTAGAGAAAGAAATGGCATAGTCATAATGAATCAGACAAGTGTTTATTAGTATGTTCTCATGCTACTAATAAACACATACCCAAGACTGGGTGATTTATAAAGGAAAGAGGTTTAATGGACTCACAGTTCCACATGGCTGGGGAGGCCTCACAATCATGGTGGGAGGCAAAGGAGGAGTAAAGTCAAGTCTTACATGGTGGCAGGCAAGAGAGCACGTACAGAGGAACTGCCCTTTATGAAACCATCAGATCGCATGAGACTTATTCACTATCATGAGAACAGCACGGGAAAGACCTGCCCCCTGTGATTCAATTATCTCCCACCAGGTCCCTCCGATAACATGTGGGAATTATGGGAGCTACAATTCAAGATGAGATTTAGGTGGGGACACAGCCAAACCATACCAGTTGCCATTCTTCTGATAGTGAGGCAGGAATTACATAGTTTGTTGCAACCTTTTTGACTTCTCTTATGGAGAACCAACTGACCTCTTCCCTTCTACTCAGGAATATCATTAACCATCATTAAATAAATACACCCCTTAGGCATCTCACCCTAGACCCTGCTACATGGAGTTACCTGAGGAAAAAGCAACTCAATCTAAAACCAATATCAGCAATTCTAAGCATTCAGTAAACTGGCCAGTACATTTTCGTGGTTATTGTTTTACATCTATTTTCCTGTGTCTTTCCTGTTCTGCCCTTCACCTCAGCCACAGATTTACTTCTTTTTTTATTGTATCCTCAAATTAAGGAACAACAGATACTTTCTCCAATACAAATTCTCAGTGCTCCCCAGGTCCCACCTGTATACCATGCCTCGGGGAAGCTGCCAGAGATCGACTCTCTCATTGTCTTTGTTATGTTCTAAGAAATTCCCCCTACAATTACAGCTGTAAGCTTAACCTTTCTCCTGATCTCTAGACTGTCTTGCCAATAGAGAATACAGTGAAACAGTATGGAACATACACAGTGGAACAGAGGACACTGATGGAACAGTGTTAATAAGCACAAAGTTTGGAAGTACGGAATCCTAGATAAAATCCTGGCTCTGGAATTAACTGCATGACCTTCGGCAAATTACTTCACCTCTTTGAGCCTCGGTGTCTTCACATATAAAATGAGAATAATAAAAGCCCTTATCTCATAGTATTTCTGAAAGGGTTAAAAAAGCAAACCTAAGTAAAGAGCCCAGCACCTGGTTTGTCAGAGTTTTTTAAAATAAAAGTTGTAGCTGTCATCATAATTAGACTCACTCTCCCTACTGTATAACCTCCACCATCACCTCCATTTCAGTTCCAAGCCCTGTACTGACCCAGATGCCCAATTCACACACCTGAACACCCTGCACCCATCTGCCTTCACAGTGCTTCTATTACCCGTAGATACTACTCTGTTTTTTTTGTCTGAAGCCATTTTCTGCTTGTGTGTTTCTTCTGAAAGACTCAATCTTGTTTGCAGAGAAGGACAAATACACCCACATAACGCACGTTTGCTATCTCACCATGTTTTATTATAAGCCTTGTGGACAATCTCGACAGGCGAGGGAAAAGGCAGCCTAGGAGAAAGTGTTCCTGGATGCACTTGCCAAGCCAAGGTGTGGCCATGACAACCTGTGTACACACATGGATACCACTGAGATTTTTCTCTTTAGGATTTTGGATTGCTTAACTACTGATCATATCTAATCTGTCTCATATATTTGAATGAATTAACTACTGTTCTGTGTCCTGCAGTGCACTTGCGTATTGCCACAATGACAGGCTTTCCAACCTTTTGAAGGTTTGCTACTTATATCAGGACGGACTGAGTACATTTAAGCTGAATCTTGAAACAGTTAACTAATCTATTGTGAAATCAGTTCGCCCTTCCACACTTAACTCTGTAAATGTCTCAATTCATCATATCTGGAGATTCAATGTAGCACATCTGTTGGGAGGGAGAGTTTTTTCTTTGTGTAGTGTGTTGTCTTTTGTCCTGGAATAGGACAATGGGTGAGCAATGGATTATCAGAAGAAGCGAGAAAACTGACTTCCAATTAGTTTTCTTCCTCGAAGTGATTTAGGAGAGGTGAACTTTACTTCCTAAGCTGGTGTTTTTCAAACTTTCAAAGATTGATTCATTCGAAAAAATGTTCCTGTGTGCCTCCTATGCATGTGAACAGGATACGCTAGGGATACACTGATCCCAGCGCACCTCCGGGATTTCTCTGTACAAAAGTCCATGGGCAGCATCTGACTGGAATGGAGAGAGCCATGGCACCTTCTACAAGGCCTTATGTGTACAGCAAGGGTGTGCACCAAACGATGCTGTTTCTCCTTTAGTTTTTTGTTTGAGGCAATTTGGGGTGAACGTCCTGATCAGCATCATTTCAAATCCATTTTCCTACTCTGAGCCTTAGAAGAGGGGCTGAAGCTACTCCTTGGCTCTGCTACTAATTGTTAAATGAAACAAACATGATGCCTCCCATTACGGGGGGGTTACAGTCTAGTGAGGGGAGAAACAGACAATGAATAAGGAAAGAAACAAAAAAATGAATAAAGACGGCAAGAAGGGTTATTAAGGAGATGAATAAGGTAGTGTGATAGAGAATAATGAGGAAGACCAGGGCAGGTGACATGTAAGGAGAAATTTGAAAATGAAGCATCAGGCATGCAAAGAACAGAGGAACAGGTCTGTGAGCAGGTAGAAGGCACGTGAGCCTAGAGGTGAGAGTAGAGTTGTGCCTGCAGTGTGGGATGCCGGGGATGAATAGCACTAAATGAGGTTGGAGAGGAGGACAGAACTACATCCCACAAACTCCACTTAAGTAATGGGTTTGTGTGTTATACCAAGTGTAATAGAAAGCCACTCAAAGATTTTGCAGAGCAGGACTCCTCCCTTTTTTATTATGTGAAATCTTACTTGTAAGACCAATATTTTAAATGATTAAAGCAGACCAACTCAGGTTGAAGCAAAGATGGGGATGCAGAGCTTGCCAAAGAGGTGTCCTCCTCCCAGGCTCACTCCTGAGGCACCTCCCTGAGCTGTTAGCTCTGCAGGCCACAGTTAGCTCGCCATTCTAGGCAAAGGGGAGCCAGAGCTGATATTTAAGGCAGATAATGATTTCAACTAGGGGTGAGTGAAAAGAGTGGCTCAGGACCTAGAGTCGCCCTCCTCTGGAGAAAACAGATTTGAAATGATGCTGATCAGGGCAGTCACATGATTTCTGTTAGCATTGTTCAGCATCCCAAGCCAGGATTCGAGAAAGTGGACAGCTGGAGTTGGGTTAAGACAGTTGGAACCAGAGCTCTAAGATGTTGGTTATAGGTCGTAGTTTGCTAGGAAAGAAGAAAATAACTCAGGGGAAGATTGGAGGGAGAAAGTCAAGGAAACAGAGACCCCAGGAGATCAAAGAGAAGATTAGCTGGGCAAATGCAAGGAAAAAGCAGAAGAGAGTGCCAAGGGTATTGGGTAGAGATGTTTTGGGTGACAGGATCCAAAATGCAGCTTGTGACTGGGAGTGGTGGCTCACACCTGTAATTACAGAGCTTTGGGAGCCCAAGGCAAGAGGATCACTTGAGGCCAGGAGTTTCAGACAAGCTTGGGTAACATAGCAAGACCCCATTTCTATTAAAAAATTTTAAAAATAGCTGGGTGTGGGGATGTATGCCTGTAGTCCCAGCTACTCAGGATGCTAAGGCAGGAGGATGGCTTGAGCCCAGGAGATCGAGGCTGCAGTGAGCTATGGAGTACCACTCCACTCCAGCCTGGGCAACAGAGCAAGACCTGGTCTCAAAAAATAATAATTTTAAAAATAAATAACGAAACAAGAGAGAAAAAAACAGGCTGGGCACAGTGGCTCATGCCTATAATTCCAGCACTTTGGGAGGCCAAAGTGGGTGGATCACTTGAGGCCGGAAGTTCGAGACCAGCCTGGCCAACATGGAGAAATGCCGTCTCTACCAAAAATACAAAAATAAGATGGGCATGGTGGCATGTGCCTGTAGTCCCAGCTACTTGAGAGTCTGAGGTATGAGAATCACTTGAATCACAGAAGCTGTAGTGAGCCAAGATTGCACCACTGCACTCCAGCCTGGGCAAAAGAGCGAGACTCTATCTCAAAAAAAAAAAAAAAAAAAAAAACAAAAAAAAACAAAACAAGTCGTAGTTTGCTAGGAAACTACGTGCATTGCTACGTGCATTGCTAGGAATCTTGTGCATTACTAAGACAAGTGCAGTTAAAGTTTGCTGGAATGTAAGAGACCCAGGAAGTGTGAAGTCATTGGCTAGCTGAGCAGTAGGAGTGCTGAAGTCACGCAGGACACGGTAGGAAGGATGGACAGAACTGTAGACTGGGTATGGATGAGAATTCATCAATATATCATGGTGACAACAGTGGGGAGAGGGTGATAGAGCTGAGTTACAGAGTCTTAAAGAGTAAAGCTTATTTGTTTTAATTTAATCAGTATTTCAGACACCCAAAAGTGTATTTAAAAAGGTATTTATTATCCTTTGTATCTATCACTCAGCTTAAGAAAGCTTTATACCAACACTATCGCAGCCCCTTGTGTAAATCCTCACGTATTTGTTCTCCTTTCTACTCTTACCAATATAACCACTGTTCTAATATGATGCTTATGATTTCCAAGCATTGCTTTACTTTTTTACTGTATATAAAGTTTCCTTAAATGAAGCTTTGTTTTCTGTGTTTTTAAATGTTGTGTATATGATATACTATGTATTTGCCCACAATATGCTTTTTCTTTTTTTTTTTTTTTGAGACACAATTTCGTTCTTGTTGCCCAGGCTGGAGTGCAATGGCGTGATCTCACTTCACTGCAACCTGTGCCTCCTGGGTTCAAGCGATTCTCCTGCCTCAGCCCCCTGAGTAGCTGGGATTGCAGGCATGTGCCACCATGCCCAGCTAATTTTGTATATTTAGTAGAGACAGGGTTTCTCCATGTTGATCAGGCTGGTCTCGAACTCCCGACTTCACGTGATCTGCCTGCCTCGGCTTCCCAAAGTGCTGGGATGAGAAGCGTGAGCCACTGCACCTGGCCCACAATATGCTTTTATCATTCAACAGCAAATTATATAATATATAAAATATTTACTTGTATAACATATATATACTATATATTATATAATATAGTATATATAATATGTAATACAAAAGATAGATATAATACAAAAGATAGCAAAAAGAAAAATTTTTTAAAAGTTTAAAAATGCATTTGCCACATATATATACACACGTATATATACATATATAATATGTATATATTGTATTATATATGTATATATTGTATTATATATTATACAATATATACATATTATATATACATATTCTATAATATGTATATGTATTTTAAACATTATATATACTCTATGTATTAGGGAAAATAATGTGTATATATATTCGGGAAAATAATGTGTATATTTTATACATTATATGATCCATATATACTATATAAAGTATAAAAGTACATATTACATAATAGGTATATACTATATCTAATATAGTATATAATAATATATAGTATATTATATTTTATATATAATATATATAATATATAGTATATTATACATCGTATATACATATTAT
>NW_026652279.1:8315955-8473569 GCF_009828535.3 Hylobates moloch | reverse complement strand
ATGTAATATTATATGATATTATATTATATATAGTATATACATATTATATAATATATATTATCTATTGATAGTATTATATATTATATATAGTATTGTATATAATTATATATAGTATTATATATTTATAGTATAATTATAATATATATTATATAGTATATACACATTATGTAATATGTATTTTTATATATTATATAGTATATATCTATCTTATAATGTATAAAATATGCACATTATTTTCTTGAATATATATACACATTATTTTCCCTAATATATAGTGTATATATAATGTATAAAATATGTATACATATTATAGAGTACATATATATTATTATAGAATTTGTATATATTATACAATATATGCATATTATATATGTATATATGTATGCGTATATGTATATATATGTGGCAAATGCATTTGTTAACTTTTTAAAAATTTTTCTTTTTGCTATCTTTTGTTGAGCCTATTTTCTTAGTTATATACATATTCTATAATATGTATATAAATATATGTATGTTATATATCATATGTATATATTTCATATATAAATATATAGTATACATTAATTATAATATATATGATATAAATTATACATATTTTATATTTATATATTGTATAGTGTACATATATTAAGTATGTAATATATATTAAGTATATGTAAGTATAAATATATATCAGATATACACAAAGTATGTATACATATATCAAGTATATAATATATAATACATACAATATATCATATATAAAATATATGTAAGGTATATATACATACATATATGTAGAGGGAGAGTTCACATTCACTGCTGCATAGTTTTTTATTGTGTTAATATGCAATTTATCCTTCTTCCTCTTGGAGAACATGAAGTCATTTCTAATGTATCTCATTTCAAACACTGCTCCAGTGAACATCTTTGTATGTATCTTCATGTGCGTCTGGGTGAGAGCTGCTCTGGACTTAACCTAGCTGTGAAACTCTTGGTCATAGTGTGAGGGCTTCTTTAGCATGTTTAGATACTGCCAAATTGCTCTTTCGTGTAGTCATAAACATTTATATTCTCTCCAGGAGTCTTAGTTTCCATTACTCCATATCGTCATCTCCACTTGATATTATCCAACTTCTTAATAGGGCGTGAAATGATATTTACTAAGGTTTTGGCATCTACTTCTCTAATTACTAGTGTGGTTGAGAATCTTTTCATATTTTTGTGGGTATTCATGTTTGTTGGTCTGTGAATTGCTTCAATGTATCTATTACCCATTTTCTGTAGATTGGTTTTATTTTTTAATTGGTATATAGAACCTCGTTATATATTCTAGACACTAATTCCGAGTGGCAAATGCATTTTTAAACTTTTTTTAAATTTTTCTTTTTGCTATCTTTTGTTGAGCCTCTTTTCTTAATTTTAATATTGAAAAATGTATCAGGTTTTTCTGTGCTGTATTTAAGAAATCCTCAAAGGAAAAGTTCTAGAATGAGTGTGATCTGGAAGCGTCCAAGATAACTGAGGGAAAAATCTGTCTTTTACTTTTTGTCCTGTGAAGAAAGGTTGAATGACCTCTACTTGAAAAAAAAGATTGCTATTAAGTTTTCTAGGGAAAAGACTGCATTATATAGTGATATTTCATGTCAAGCAAAGAGAATTCTAGAGACATCAGTAGAAGGGGGTTGGTGGTGGACAGGCAGGACAAGGAATGAAAGAGAAAGGATGACTAAGGCAGAGGTGAAGAAGAAAAGGAAGTGGTTGGAAGGGCTCGCTTCCTGGCCAGTGATCATGGATCCCAGCAGCAAAGGGAGGCAAAGTGGAAGAGGGAACTGTTGTAGATCTCTTCAGCCCCTGGGCTCTTTGCAGACTTAAATGTACATGTGAATCACCTAGGGATCTCATTAAAATTCGTATTCTAATTCAATAGGTCTGGGACCCAAGACACTGCATTCCTAATGTTAAAATTCATATTCTAATTCAATGGGTCTGGGACTTAAGATGCTGCATTCCTAACAAGCTCCCAAGCGATGCTGATTCTGATGGTGCAGAGCCTATCAAGGTAGTACACCATCCTTTGCATCCTTCAACAGTGCATTTCACAATACGCTAAATGGTTTCAGAAAGAGTATTCACAAACAACAGATCAACAAAAATATTGTTTGACCCAGAACATTTCTAGTTTCTTCCAGAGATTTATACTTTTTTCCTTCTTCCAGTTCCCCGGGTCATCAGACTAAACATCCAAGCATGTGAATAAAAAGGTCGGAGGCCATTGCTTTGATAGGAGACAGCTGGTGCCTGGGCCAGGCGATGAGAACTAGGCTGGGCTGTCTAGGGACTTTCTGGTGACTGAGGAAGGTGAACTGACTCAGGCTGATGGCACACACTCTCTTAAAAGAAAATGGGAGGACTTGCCTGAAAACTAAGCCTAGGATCCCACAGGGAGGGTAGAAGGGCTAACCTCACTTGACACAATTTATCATATGCAGTTGTTCTAGAAGAGTCAGCAAATATGACATCCAGGTATCAGGTCATACAATGACTTCTGCTAATTTGAGCACCTAAACTAGCCCAGTTAGTATTCCCATCCTAAGGGATGTTATAATGAATGGTGCCATCTATTTATCTATCTGCCTATCATGGGTCCAATAATCATCTGTCAGTTTATTTTTCCCAGAAATGTATGAACCAATTTTAATCCCAGGGCTTTAAAGAAATGGAGGAGGCTGGGCTCAGTGGTTCACACTTGTAATCCCAACACTTTGGGAGGCTGAGGTGGGACGATACCTTGAGTCCAGGAGTTCAAGACCAGCGTGGGCAACATAGGAAGACTCCAACTCTAAAAAAGAAGAAGAGGAAGAAGAAGAAGGAAGAGGGAGGAGGGAAGAAGAAAGAAGGAAGAAAAAGAACGAGAAGGAGGAGGAGGAAAAGGAGAAGGAGAGAAAGAAGAGGAAGAGAAGAGAAGAGAAGAGAAAAGAAGAGGAAGAGAAGAGAAGAGACGAGAAAAGAAGAGAAGGAAATTCAAACCCTCATTGAGAGTTTGTCATTTACTAGCTCTGTAACCTGGGGGAAAAGACCACTTTGCCTCTCTGAATCTCAATTTCCTCATTCATAAAATGGAGAAAATGATGTTAATACTTTCTAAAGATTGTAGTTTGTGATTTTCCTTTTATTTTTGCTACTTTTAGCTCATTTAAATCAAAATTTCTATAGAGGAGCCATGAACATCCATGTGCTTAGCAAATGCTGAGGTCCTTTAGTCTGACTGAGAAATGAGAGAAAAAAAGAAACCATCTCTTGAAGGAACAGTGGAAATATTGTGGCTTCAAGGAGACTGCTATAGATCTGTTACCTTGTGGACACAGTCCAAGGCCATTTTGGTTCATCTTGAGGAATGCTCAATCCAAGAACTGTTAGACCTTGTTGGAGCTCAACTGATATAATTTTAAGGTGATTTTGCCTTCCTCCATGAATTTCATTATTTATTACTCTGAATGGCCTAAATCAGCTGACATTTTTTTGCTGTGCTGATTGAAGAGGCATCTTTTCATTTGTAAGAGATGTATTGCTTTAGCCATGAATTCTTTTCTCTGAGCTACATTGTATGTTGGTTTTCCCCCAGTTTTTTTTCTTTAAAAAAAAAAATTGGGGGGTTTCTATCATGTTAGTAGAAAATGGAGATCAAAAGACTTGCACATTGTCTTGAAATTCAATTACTAGGTTTTGTTGTTGTTGTTGTTGTTGTTTATTTTTTTTCTTCTCATAGTTTTTTTTATTATACTTTAGGTTTTAGGGTACATGTGCACAATGTGCAGGTTTGTTACATATGTATCCGTGTGCCATGTTGATTTCCTGCACCCATTAACTCGTCATTTAGCATTAGGTATATCTCCTAATGCTGTCCCTCCCCCCTCCCCCAACCCCACAACAGTCCCCGGAGTGAGATGTTCCCCTTCCTGTGTCCATGAGTTCTCATTGTTCAATTCCCACCTATGAGTGAGAACATGCGGTGTTTGGTTTTTTGTCCTTGCGATGGTTTACTGAGAATGATGTTTTCCAGTTTCATCCATGTCCCTACAAAGGACATGAACTCATCATTTTTTATTTTTTTGAACACTGAATCTTGGAGTCAGGGCATCTGGGTTCCTCTTTGTTGTTGCCTCTTTTGCAAAAAGAGAAATGAAAACAAGCCCTTGGAAGACCCTGGACTCCAGAGCATGGAAAAATTTATTGTCTTGCAGGATCCATGAAGGGTTTCAGAAGTTTGAGATGAGAACAGGAATTCGAGTGGCCTCAAAAATACTCTACTTTCAGGAGGACACTTGGATTCAACTGGGAGGCAAAGGCTGTTTTAAAGCAATGAGGGCAACCTTTCTCTCTTGCTACCAGTGAGATGTCAGAACTGGTCCTTACCATGGGGGAGGGGAAAAAAAAGACAGAGAAATTCCCTCCACAAGGACCCAGTGTTAAAATGCTGAGCTGCAATTATACTTCAAGGAGATGCCCAGCTGGAAGCATTTGAAAGGATTTTGACACCCAGTGGAAAACTCCGGAAGGGGTACTGGGGTTAGAGGTCATGTATGTAGCCTCAACGGCTACCTAGGACAGAGTTGTTTTTCTATCAGCACTTGACAGGTGAGTCGTGGACATCACATCTGCCTCCTGAGGGAGCTGACAAAATGTCAGGGCTCCACGCCCAGCTCAGCTTAGCATCACTCACTGCAGGCCCTTGTACAAACAGTTTCCAGTCTCCAGGCCCTTTCTTTCCATTCAGCCTTTTTTAAAGTTAAACAAAGTCACTGACCATCACAAAGAAAATATTTAAAGCATTGTATGGAAAAAAGGGGGTGCATAATGGGACTGTTTACTTTGCTGTGTTTGGATTATAAACAAATATTCACACCTGTGTTAGGCCTCCGGCTGATGAAGCACCTAGCCAACTATTTGAAACACAGTTTCATACTTTTCATAACTCCAAGTCATTTTAGCATATATTGCCAAGACTGCAAATTAAAACACGAAGAAGAGAAAGACCAGTGTATTCTGTGGGTGATTAACCATGGGAGGAAAATTGCTAAATTGGTGGAACCTCACCACCAATCTGTGATATATTCCATTTCTGCTTTCAACAATCTTGCTGGAGGTGGAGTATTTTTAAAGTAACTTTTAAAGAATTGATGGTGCTGATAGATTGCTCCATCACATAAAGTAAAAATTAGTGGATACCTTTCACCACAGCGTTCATGCCAAGCATTAAAATCGGAACAAAAATCAAAGTCAGGAAAACTAGCATGATCAATTTAGTAAAAAATGTGGTCAGGTCACCCTCATTAAGGGCAGTTTCTTGTTTTTAACTATGGTCAGCCCAGTAGCATAGTAACTCCATAGTACCCAAATATTGACTGGGTTTCCAACACTCCAAAGTCGGCTGACTACATAGAGACAGCTCCTATCAACAAACAAATGAGGCCTTTGCTGCTTCATTCTGTGCAGTTAAGTGCATCATCTTAAGAGATCTTTAGAGGTAATTACCTGGTTATTTTTAGAGCCACGGGGAGCACTGTTCCCTTGTGCATTTCCCCACAGATCTGTGTAAAGTTGTTTGCTGGATTTGACTTTCTGGAATTCAGGGTTGGCTCAGGGACCAAGTGAACCGCTTGATAGCTGCCAACTGGTAGCCGGACCCTGTAGCAGACACAGCCAACGAGGTACCTTGCATGATGACTGAGCTCCGTGGGTGGTCCTCGTGTTCACACAACTGACTTGCCCTTTAGAGACCCCAAGCAGCCCCAGAAGCCACTGGAATTTTTGGTGAATGTTGAAAAAAATATATATGGAGAGCCGTTTTCTTAGATGAAGGCTGGTAGATTTGTATTCAACTTTTAGGCTGAAAATGAGCCCCAGCCGTGGGTTTTCCTTCTCCTTGTAGACACAGGGTATGCATGGTTACCAATCACAAAGCCACCTCGTGATTGGTCCTGAAGGGTATTTTCATTTTGTTTGAAATGGCTGGAATATTTATGGAGGGAGGACTGTGTGCTGGAGGAGAAATGAGGCCACACACAGAAATGAATGAAGCAGGGATCCTGGCCTGAGGAAGGTTTTCTTCTGTCAGGGAGATGAATCAGACACAGGTGATTTTTAACACCAGAAAGAGCTGTGGAAGTTCTAAAGAGGGTGATGCCTTTCTTTGTGGATAGCAGAAAGGAAATTGATAGAGAATTTTTTTTGGGGGGGGAGCTGTCCTTTGGGTTGTAAGACATTGAACAGCATCCCTGGCCTTGACTCACCAGATTCCTGTAGCCTACAGACACACAGACTCCCATTGTGACGATCAAAAGTGTCTCCAGACATTGCCAAGTGTCCCCTGAAGGGGATAGTCACCCCTAATAGAGAAGGGCGAGTCTAAGGTATTGTTTCTGAGAGTTAGACCAAGGGTTAATTGCATCAGAATCACCTAGGTGCTTGTTAAAAACACCATTTCCTAGGCTCCCCCGCTGCCCACCATCCGCACCCCCGCCGCCCCCTGCCGGCCCCTGATGAATCAATCCATGTCTGTAAGTAGGTCCCAGAAGTCTGGCTTTTAGCAAGTTTCTCAAATGAGCATAGCAGTGAAGCTGGCTGCAGGCGTATGAGTTTTACCTGTTTGGTAAAATTATCTTTCTGATCAAAGAACAGAGTATCACTAATGCTTTAAGGGAAGTTCTTGGGAACTTGAAGTAAGGTACTCTCATAGATTTGATTCAGGCCTGACTTCCCTATATTGAATTTTTTTTTATGTCAAGCTATGCTGAAAGGAAGTTCTCCATCTTGACTACATATTAGAATCACTCAAGGAGCTTTGAAAATTATGGATGCATGAGCTCCACCTCCCAGATAGTCTGATTTGATTCAACTGGGGTATGGTCTGGGCATCAAGATTTCCTAAATCTCGCTGGGAGACTCTAGTATGTTTCCAGCATTGAAAACCACTATCCTAGACCTGATTCTCAAACTTGAATGTGTTTAAGAATTACATGCAGTGCTTATTAAATTATAGATATCTGTCCCCCAATCCCTGCTAGGAACTGAGGTTAAGTAGTACTGAGATGGCATCCAGATACCTTCATTTTTAACAAGCTCATAACCACACAATGTCACATATACTCACACACATCCCCACAGACATACTCATGTACATATATCAAAGCAGATTGACTCCAGAAGAAGGAGATGAAGAAGCCTAGATTCCATAATGCGGGAGTCCCAGATCCTTAAAGTAAGATGATTCCCCAAATCAAGAAATGAGGATTAGGTAAGAATGTGTAACTGTGGTCTATAAAGGACAATCTTCCTGCCTATGTATTTATTTTTAATACACAGACAACAAATGGAGGCCATTCCTTGTGTCTTAATAGGAAGCAGTCACCCTCGAAAGGAACTAAAGCATCACCTTGGGTATTGTGGCCAGTCATGAGACATGCATGAGAGACTGAAGGGGTACGTGCCTCTCATTCCTGCTGGAACCTGGATTCACTCATCCACGTATTCAGAATGTGGGGAGAAACCATTCTATACCCAATCCTCAAGTAGACACTGATGATACAAAGATTGTTTTAAAAACACAAGTTCCCACTCTGAAGTGGTCATCTAAGTCATCATAAATCCCTGATCAGAAGCTTGCAGAAAACAGACACACCCCCGAAAGAAGGCAGGGATGGCCAACAAGTCCAGAATATGTGAGACTTGGAGTCCAATGAAATTTTTTTTCATATTTTGCTCTTTGCAGTGATAAGCTAATGAGCCAAAGTAAGCAGGTCATGGCACCCCCAAAAAGCTTTTCACAGTTTGCTTCTCTTGAGGAGATTGATTTTAAATGTGATGTTCAGCAGTTACCTCCAGTGATGGAAATGGAAGGTGGCAGCCCCAAGACAGCCAGGATCAAACACTGGCCTGGCCTTGCTCATGTGGATGCTGGGCATTCCCTGTTCTCCAACAAGACCAGCTCTTTGGATGCTCACCAAAAAGTCAGCGGCCTCTCCCTCTCCAAATTTATTTCACTCAGGCTGGTTGCACGTGAAATAGTAAACTCTGAGGTTACATGTCCCAAATCACCTGTCTTCTTCATTTCCCTCCCCCCTTGTGGCAGCCCACACTCAGTGTGAGTTCTTTAGCGAGGCGTTTGTAAACCAGGAGCAGTCTGTGAATCGCAGGCCTGCTATGGAGAAGTGATCTTGCCCCTCTGAGTTTCATTTTCCTCCTCTGTGGAATAGGACTGATAGGATTGTCAAGAGGATTAAATTCTCCCCACTCATCCCCAATGGGTAGCTCCTCCTTTTATTAAGATTTCAGCTTAAATATACTGGCGTCAGAGACCATCCAGTCACTTTCTGTCATGTTGCCCTATTTCAATTCTCTGCATAGCACTTACTATCTTTGTTTGTTTTTTCATAAACTCATTGATTGTCTCAGACTGGAAGCCTTCAGAAAGCAGGAACTCTGTGTAACTTGTTCACTGCTGTATCTTTAGCATGGAGAATAATGCCTGGCACATAGTAGGCTCTCGGTAAATTTTTATTGACTCATATGTGCAAAGAACCTAGTATGGTGCCAGGTACTCAATAGGTGCTCAATAAATGATAATAATAATTATTATTTATAATTATTTTTTGAGACAACACAGGATTTTGATTCAGAGAATCTTACTATATTTATGAAAGCGGTGATAGGGGCTTCATGTGAGAGGTGCCATGAGTAATGAGGCTGGTTACTGATTGGGGGTCAGGAAAGTGCCACGGCAAAATATTTTTGTGTTATCTAATACTTCTAGTATCAAATTTAATACAACCTATGCTGTTTTCTCTAATGCTACTGAAACATGATTGCTTATAATTTTTAAATGAATTCTGTCATCGACACAAATGATGTGCCCAGAGACACAAGCGAGCCCTCTTGATTTTTCTCTCTTTATCTAACTTTTCTCCTGCTTCACTGATCTGAGGTTACTGAAAATTGGCTCGTGTTACTTACTTCAGGCAACCCAAAACTAACCTTATTGATTTTGCTTTCATCTCACCTTGGGGAAAAGAATAGACCCATAAATCTGAACATAAACCAATAAGAATTTTTTCCTGAAGGTGATGTTCAAAATCATATCATAAACATACAGTCGTACAAACAGCATGGTAGATTCAGGCAGAAGCAGTTACGTGTGAAGGTTTTTTTTTTAACTGCTTTATAATTGAAGGGGTTAAAGTAGACAGTTTTAGAGGCTTTTGTGGAAGGCTCTGGGAGTGATCCAACATGGAGTGGTAACCCACAGGATCTGACAGGGAATGCCATTGATAAAAGTCCAACATGTCTTACTATTTCCTTGGAATAAGAAAGTTAGAACCGAGATAATAAAGCCAGAAAAATGGTGCTCCCTTTCTTCATCACAAATGAGTAAACATATCTGATCATTATCATGGCTTCTATGGAACATGTGATCTGTGTCTCCGTTTCACAGCCATTGCACTGTATGTCTAAAGAGGATGCTTGAGTGAACTGCATTCTCAGGGTGATTAGTTGTTTCTACAACTGACAATTACAGCCTGAGTCAGAAACTTTTAGTGACTAGAAATGTAGTTTTCTTCGTATTTTCTGTTGTTCAGGTCACGCTATGCCATGTTCAGGTCTTTTTCAGGAAGGACACTTGGACCAAGCAAAAGAAATAACATCGACAACAATAATAGTCACAGCTATTATTTATTGAGCGCATACTATGTGCAAGGCCCTGACTAAAGACATTACAGATGTGATCGCACAGTCAAATCTTCTTCCTCTTTTTTCTCCAATAGGAGTGTCAGGAGTAGAATTAATAAAGATCCTCTGCCTAGATGTGTACTTTGTGTAAAGAAGAACCACCTCACATTCATATTAAGAATACGTAGTTCAAAACATTCTCCAAGACATGCTAGGGACTGGGAAGATACACAGATTCAAAGAATATTGTAATAGGCAAGGAGTTTATGTTCAGAAACATTCATGTCGCATTATTTGTATGAGCAAAAATCCAAAGTGGCTATCAAATAAGAGAATGATTTGGTACATTATGGCACATTTTTGTCTGCAATACTATGAACTTATTAAAAACCATGTGGATCAATACTAATAGACAGGAAAACATGCTGAGTGAAACACAAATAGACAAACATGCATGCACACACCCATCCCTGTTTATGGAAATTTGTACACATATGGGTAAGGTCAGAGAAATCTTGGGAGATGTTTACTAAATCATTTTATTTTATTTATTTATTTTTGAGATGGAGTCTTGATGTGTTGTCCAGGCTGGAGTGCAGTGGCTTGATGTTGACTCACTGCAAGCTCCGCCTCCCGGATTCATGCCATTCTCCTGCCTCAGCCTCCCAAGTAGCTGGGACTACAGGCGCCCGCCACCATGCCCGGCTAATTTTTTGTATTTTTTAGTAGAGATGGGGTTTCACCGTGTTGGCCAGGATGGTCTCGATCTCCTGACATCATGATCCGCCCGCCTCGGCCTCCCAAAGTGCTGGGATTACAGATGTGAGCCACTGCACCCAGCCGATGTTTACTAAATCATTAATCCTACTCATCTCACGTCAGGGATGGAGGAATGCTGGGTGATTTTTACCTTTCTCTTTGTATTTTCCTACAACTTTTTAAAGTTCTTATAATGAGCCTATGAATGTGTATGACTTTTGAAAAATAGACTTTTTAAAGAGCAGTTTTAGGTTCACAGCAAGATTAAGCAGAAGGTAGAGAGAGTTCCCATATACCCTCTACCCAACTGCCCCATGCACAGCCTCCACCACCACCAATATTCCCATCGGAGTGGTACATCTGTTCCAATCAGTGAACCTACATTGACATGTCATTATCACTTAAAGTCCGTAGTTTACATCAGGGTCCACTCTTGGTGTTGTGCATTCTATCAGCATGTATTATTTTTAAAATACATATTTTTAAAGGTTTTAAAGAATGGATTAATAAAATTGTCTCAGTTATTAATGGGAATTGGATGTTTAGGATATCATCTTCACCAACCCCAATCTTCCTAGGACCCCTAAATGAGGATGACTCCCTAGAAGGGAGAGTGCACGTTTAACTTGCTGCAGCAATATTTTATTTCTGTGTCTTCTCCCTGCCTTTGGGTTGCCTGGGAAGCTGAAATAAGCAGCTACTCCCCATCTTTTTCTTAACCTGTATCCCCACGGATCAAAAGAAGCTGAACTTGGAGTTGTAGTTTTAAGGGCTCAGGAGATAAGAAAGAGCCCATGATGAGGCAGAAAGAGACATTCTGTGGGAAATCTCTAGGATAAGACTTTGAAGTGAGGGACAAGCTTCTCTCTATGTACCATGCTGTTTGTGTTTGTATTTCAGTAGTTCTTCATCTAGCCTTCTTTGTCTTCATCAGTGGGGAAAAGAGGAAGATGGTTTCAACATGGAGGCCCTAAATTCAAGATTCCAGAGAGCAAATACAGGCCATATTGTCCTGATAGTCCCAAGATCTCACATAAAGCCTGGCCTTTAGTCAGCACTCAATAAATGGGTGAATGAATGAGAAAACAGGCAACAGGCGTAACAGGACAGGAGGGGCTTTATAGAAAAACTATCAACAAGCTTTAGGTAAGATCCAATTAATAAACATTCCTTGTCTTAAAAAATGTTTGTGTGTGTGTATGTGTGTGTGTGTGTGTGTGTGTGTTTAGAGATAAGGTCTTGCTCTTTAGCCCAGGCTAGAGTGCAAGGGCCTGATCATGGCTCACTGCAGCCTTGAATTCCTGAGCTCAAGCAATCCTCCTGCCTCAGCCTCCCAAGTAGCTGGGACTGCAGGTGCACTCCACCGTGCCTGGCTTATTGTTATTATCATTATTGGTAGCAACAGGTTCTCCCTATGTAGCCTAGGCTGGTCTCAAACTCCCGAGCTGAAGCAATCTTCCCACCTAAGCTTCCTGAGTAGCTAGGACTAAGGCACATGCCACCACACCTGGCTAGGTTTTCAGTTTTTTGTAGAGACAGGGTCTCGCTATGTTGCCCAGGCTAGTCTCCAATTCCTGAGATGAAGCAATGCTCCTGCCTCAGCCTCCCTAAGTACGTTTGTGTTCTTAAAGGTAACTTTGACTATGCCTCACCTTCTCATTCAGATCTAGCTTATTCCTTTATAGTGCTTCTCCATTGAAAATGAAATTTAATTTGTTCTTTCTTCTATATTCTACCATCACCTTCCAAATGTGCACCTCTTCATTTTCATTTGAAATAACAACAAAGATAATTGGTCATTGCACACTAGTTAAGATTTGGTAAACCAACTTTCATTAGTAATAGGGTTCTGTACCTACTGGACTACAAGAAATGTAGAGAAATCCACCATTTCTGTAGGTAATAATCACAGAGAACTCTGTAGTCCTTATTTCCATGCTTTTCTTGGGAAGAATAGCAGAGTAGAAAGAGTATAGGTTCGGACCTTCTATCTTAATCGCTGTGTGTCCTTAGGTAAATTACTGGAACTCTGAGCATCAGTTTACTCATTTGTAAAAGCGTAAAAATAACTCTGTTGGATTGTGAGGATTACAGTAAATGTGTTATCTGGAAACTGCTGTTTAAATGATTATCTTTCTACTAAGGTCTCATCACCAGAACAGTGAAAAGGATCCCATTTTTCAGTTTTTGTATTGCAGTAACTGAAGAGAGAATGATAAAATGCTTTGGTCCCTCTTTCAAAATATTTATTTTACATAAAAAAAAATACCAGGGCTGGGTTTTAAGAAAGGCCTAGGAGGTCTAAATGCTTGGATTTGTTGAACTCAGTGAGAGACACCTGGCTCCACATTTTTACACAGGGAGGTAACTCTTCAAACAAAAAGGCATACCACCTGCTGGTTGCTTTATTGAGAAACTGAGAATTATGTAACTCGGAATCACAAACAATCTGCATGTGAAATGAGGAGGCATACAAGGGACAAGTTTAATCAAGTTTATGGGCATTTTGAGATCTGTAACCACAAAGCAAGCACAGGTGCAGAAATCTTCAATTATAAGGCTGCCGTACGGCAAGTCAAGCCTTAGTGCAAACATGAATTGATCTGATTATTTATCCAGCTCTGGCGTGAGACAACAAAAGGGCAGTGGTCTGGGAAGCCTGGAGTAAAAATACTTTGACCGTTCAGTATTTCGCTTATGGAAAACTATCTCAGATCATTAACTTAGTGGCCCTATTGCAGAAAGAGAGAACAATAACATATTGGGGTTGATGATGTAATGATATGAACTGTGGACTGCTTTTCATTGGTAGGGAAAACAGGTGTATAAACATCAATGTACCAAGCTAAATGTGAGGACTGTTTTATTTATTTATTTATTTTTTGAGACAGAGTCTTGCTCTGTCGCCCAGGCTGGAGTACAGTGGCACAATCTCGACTCACTTCAACCTCTGCCTCCCAGGTTCAAGCGATTCTCCTGCCTCAGCCTCCCAAGTAGCTGAGATTACAGGCATGCACCACCATGCCTGGCTAATTTTTTGTATTTAGTAGACGGGGTTTCACCATGTTGGTCAGGCTGGTCTCGAACTCATGACCTCAGTGAGAGACTCACTGATCTCAGGTGACCCACCCACCTCGGCCTCCCAAAGTGAGGGAGGCATAAGCCACCGTGTCCAGACTTGTTTTCTTTTAAATAATCTCATTTGGCATGAGAGCATCTTTGCTTTGGACCAAAATCAGTAAATTTCTGTAGAAGCCCAGAGAGTAAATGTTTTCGGCTCTGCAGGTCGTACGATCTCTGTCACAACTATTCCAGTCTGCTGTGGCAGCACAAAAGCAGCCATAGACAATTTATAAACAAATAAACATGATTGCCTTCCGATAAAACTTTATTTACAAAAATGGGTTGTGGGCCAGTCTTGGTCCATGAGCCATAGTTTGCTGACCCTTGCTTTAGACCAATGTACTCTGTATCTTTGTCACCCCAGATTCCAGACTATTTATACTGCCAGCTGACCTCATATGAACTTAAGTTAGTCTTTGCAGTAGAATGGATTTGTGTTGTGTGTTTTAAACCTGTGATTTAGTCCAGGAAATATTCCTACCATGAAAACATCGCAGTAAGATTGTATCTTCCCTTCCAGCCTTACAATTTTTCCCTTAGGTGATTTTCAGGATGTTGCTGTGAACTGCCTAGTTCAACTTGTATCTCTAGTTTTAATTCCATCTTTCAACAATTTCTCCAAGCACCAATAAACCTTCATCCTTCACACAATAGAGAGGTCCCTATTTCTGTTTTTTCTTTTTTTCCAAACACACTAGATAAGCAAAGACAAATGTGTTGAAGGCTCTGTGTTTTTGATGTACACTACAAAGCGCCTTGCCACTCATAGACGTTCAATAAATATTACATGAATGAAAAAGTGAGCAAGAAGGGAGGAAAGAAAGGAAGGGATGGAAGGAAGGAGGGAAATGATTATCAAATATTGAGTCAGTGAGTCAGTGTGTTTGCGACATCAGTAGAGCTGGTGCTTTTGGAAGAACAGCTATAGTCATGAGCTTTCTAAGTACATGTTTTGTTTAAAAGACTCATCAATGAGGAAAGAGTACTCCTTCATTTATTCAACAAATATTGATTAACAAATCTGTGTGCCATGCTTTAGGGTTACAATGGTAGACAAAATCCCTGGGCTCCACGAGCTCCACAAGCTCACATTCTATTGGCAGGGGCAGATTGTAAATAAACAAGTCTATATATGTATATACACATATACATATATATATATGTATATACACATATACATATATATATATGTACACACACACACACATACATATATATATACACACATATACATATATACACATATACATATATATACACATATACATATATATATACACACACACACCCACATACATATATATACACACATATACATATATATACACATATACATATATATATACACATATACATATATATACACATATACATATATACACATATACATATATATACACATATACATATATACACATATACATATATATATACACATATACATATATATACACATATACATATATATATATATATATTTTTTTTTGAGACGGAGTCTCACTCTGTCGCCCAGACTGGAGTGCAGTGGCGCAATGTCGGCTCACTGCAAGCTCCGCCTCCCGGGTTCACACCATTCTCCTGCCTCAGCCTCCTGGTAGCTGGGACTACAGGTGTCCACAACCACGCCCAGCTAATTTTTTGTATTTTTAGTACAGACGGGGTTTCACAGTGTTAGCCAGGATGGTCTTGATCTCCTGACGTCGTGATCCACCCACCTCGGCCTCCCAAAGTGCTGGGATTACAGATGTGAGCCACTGCGCCCAGCCACAAGCCAATATATATTAAGATTCCAAGGGATTGGCTTCTAGACTCGCTCTGCAACAGTCAGCACTTGCGATTGTTGCCCTCAGCAACTATTTGTTGAAGGAATGATCGAAGTCTGTGAGTCTGTTCTGCTCTGCCTCCATTTCCCACCTGCGGAATAGATGTGCACAATGGTCTCTGGGTAGAGTTAAGACCAGAGGAAAAATGAGAACCAGGATATATTTCAGGCACTGTGAGTAGCTCTCTTGCTCCAGCATCAGGCTGGGGGATAGGAGGTGCTTCTTTTAAACAATTTGAAGTTTCCCAGGCTGGTGGCTGGCAGGGAATCCACTGTAAAACGTTGGTGGCAGCTTCAGTAACTAGAACCAGTAGGCTGTCCTTGACAACTTGATGCTCATGCCATCTCTGGGCCGTATCAGTAACAGCACCACAAACATGGCTGGTGCCCATGGCAATGACAGTCTTGGGAACATCTGCTTTTTCTCTCTCCAACCCCCATGCAACACTCCCAGAGCCTAGGCTCCTGAGGGGATAAACAGAAAAAGGAATTTGCAGCCAACACAGAGAGAAACAATGAGGATGCTAGCTGCTGCAGCAACCAGACGAGCCACTGCTTGTCTAGGCAAAGTTGTTCTCCTCTGCAAAGTTTCAGTGTCAGGAGGCAGGCAGAGGAGACCTAGGAGCAGACTTCATCCCGACCTCCTTGGTGGCACAGGGACAGCATGCATGTCACTCCAGGAAAGCCAAGCTATTGCAGGAGAAGACAATTCTTTCACAGATGCATCTAAAGCATCAGATATTTGTGAGCTATCTAGTATATGACCAAAACGTTGCTGTGAAAGGGAGAAGCCAACACAGCCATGTCCTCTCCAGAGAAGAAGACACAGTTTAGGGGAGCAAACACGGGTCCTGTCATTTTCTGCTAATAATCATATATTGCCCCTATACAGAGCTCTGTGCGTTCCAAAATACCCTCATTTTTAAAAATAGTTATTTGTTGAGCACTTTCTCTGTGTCAAGTGATGTGCTAGGCTGTTCATACTTATTATTTAATCCACTTAACTACCCTGTAAAAGGTAGTTATCATTAAATCCATTTTTCACATAAGAAAACTGAGGCTCAGGGAAGTTAAATAAAGTTGTCAAGGGTCAGAGAGATAGAAGGTAATGGAGCTTGGATTTAAACCAAACCATCTGATTTCCTCATATGATACCATCTTTAATTTATTCATTATTTCATTTATTCCTCACCACAAGCTGTAAGATAAACAGATGGGGAATTATTTTCCTGATATGATAGCCTAGGACTGGGCTGTCCAATAATACACTAGCCACTAGTCACATGGGTCTATTCAAATTTAAATAGATTAAATTAAAATAAAAATTTAAAATAAGTTCCTTAGCAGTAGTTATTCAAGCACTCAGTAGTCACCTGTGACTAGAGGTTACCGTATTGGACAATGCAAATAATAAATGTTTCCATCACTGCAGAATTTCTAGTGATCAACACTGGCCCAAGTTTCTATCCAATAGTTTTTGAGGGTTCTCTACTAGGCACTGTGCTAGAAGGTACAATGATGAGAAGGGCATCATCATTTCCTTAAGAAGGTGATAAATCTTGGGGGTCATGATTGATTACAACAGACAGGGACCACATCCCTATTCACCTCCGTCTCCACCATGATACTGACATTCTGGTCTCTTACGTAGAGATGGGAAAGTAGAATGAAGTCTCTCAAATATTGGATCTTTCTAGATATGCTCTTGCACCAACATTCAGGCTTGTGGTAAAACTGGGTTGTTCTCTGAGGAAATGTGTGTGGGAGACAGAAATAAAAAGAAAGAGGAAAGAGTTTGTCTAGGGAGAATCACATTAAGTTGGTCAAATAGAGATCGCACGTGCCTGCTGTTGATAAAGAGCATTCTTACGTATCCACTGAGCTCACGAAGACATAAACCCAGCTCTTTTTGTGGGTCCAGTCACTGATTTGGGCAAATATTCTTGAAAGATAAATCAGAAACATGCAACCTTCCCCCAAAACAAACACTTATGAAGCTAAATACAGCTGTACGGTAAGAACAGTAGAGAGGGTAGATTTAACAACATAAATCCTTAGTTCAAATTCCAGCTACATCTTTTCCTAGCTGTGCAACTTTAGGCAAGTTACTCAACGTCTCTATGTTTCACTGTCACCATCCATAAAGTGGAAATGATAATAGTCCTTGTGTCTTATGTTTCTTGTGAGAATCAAATATGGGATTTATGTGAATTGTACAGCACTCACACATGTCAGGAATATAAATGGTAGCTTTGGATAGCTAAAAAACATTTTACCCATGTATATAAACAGAACTGATTTTTCTAGACCAGTAAGTGTTAAATTGGTTTTATGGTGGTTTTTTTGTTTGTTTGTATGTTTTTTGAGACGGAGTCTCGCTCTGTCACCCAGGCTGGAGTGCAGTGACGCGATCTCAGCTCACTGCAAGCTCCGACTCTCCTGCCTCAGCCTCCCAAGTATTACATTTCTATTTGATAGAGATCACTGTGGCCCTGAGTTTGACGCAAATACAGTGAGTTGCATTCACTTGATTATTGTATTCATTTAGTTTGTTCATGTAGTTGGATAATAAAACTTTGACCAAAGAGAGAGTGAGAAGTAACATAGCAAACTATAGTAAATTGACTTAGTTTAGAGGGGCTCAGCCATGAAAGAAAATTTACTTAGCAAAGATATATTGAGCACTCTTTCGTTTTGGTCTTTTGGGGTTTTTTGTTTGTTTGTTTTTGTTTTTGGAGACAAGGTCTTGCTGTGTGGCATAGGTTGGACTCAAACAATTCTCCCATCTCATCGTTCTGAGTAGCTGGAACTACAGACATGTACCACTGTACCCAGATTGAGCACCCTTTTACGTGCCAGGCAAAGATGAATAAGATGTAGCCCCAACCTAGAAGAGTTTGAAACCTAGTAAGAGAGAAGTGGCAAGGACACACGTAGACAAGCAACACACATGCCACAGGAGAGGTATAAAAGTCCTGTGAGAGCTCAAAGGAAAGTTAAGTCTCATTTAGTCACTGAGATACAAAAAGTTTGCATAAAAGAGGTAAATTTCAAATTGGGCTATGACAGAGAACTAAACATTTGGCCAAAAGGAAAGAGAGCATTGCAAAAGGCAGAATATAAGCAAAGGTGTGGTCAATTGTTTCAGTTTGCATGAAGTGCAGGTGCAGGGAATAATGGGGAATTAGGCTGAGCTGAGAGACTGGGAAAAGAATGGGGAGGTTTGTACACAAGCTTGAGGGGGTTGAGCTTTATTTGATAAGACAGTAGTAGATAGTACTTTAGGAAGATTAACTTTTATCAGTGCAAAGCAAAGAGAAAGTAAGGGCAAAAAGATTCATTAAAGAAGCTTTTGCAGTTTTATAGCTAAGATGCAATGAGATATAATGACGAGTACAGTTGGAGTGGTGGAAAACGGGAGAGACAGAAGTGGAAAACATCTGAAAATATCAACACACCTTGACGTAGATTCTATAACAGGCATTGGTGGCCCTGTAGTTTTGAGTCTGGGTCAGTGGGAGAACCGTGGTGCCATTAACAGGATGGGGAAGTCAGGAAGAAGAGTCCATCTGAGGGGGAAACCTGAGTTCAGATTAAGGCATCGACCTGGTTCAGTTGCTGATATGACTCTCCATGTAGCCACCCAAGCCTGATGTCCTCACATGTATCCCACTTTCTGCCATTCTTGAAGTCACTGTATTATTTTTTATCGCTGCATAACAAACTACCCCAGCATAAACCAGTGGCCACTTATTGTCTCGCACATGTTCTGAGGGTGAGGAATCCATCATGATTTAGCAGACTGGTTCTGGCTCAGGGTCTTCCACGAGGTTGCAGTGAAACTGTCAGCTGGGGGTACAGTTATCTCAAGGCTCAACTGGAACTGGAGAATCCACTTCACAGCCCACTCATGTTGCTGGCAGGCCTCAGCTCCCCACTGGCTGTTGGCTGGAGGCTGCCACGTGGGCCTCTCCCTAAGACAGCTCACAGTGTGGCACCCGGTTTCCCTCAGAGCAAGTGATTCAAGAGAAAGAGCTCAAGATGGAAGGCACAGTCTTTTGAAACCTAATCTTGGAAGTGACCTATCAGCATTTCTTCCACATGCTATTGGTCACTCTGACAAGCCCTGGTACAGGATAAGAGAAACTTACCCAAGAACATGTGTATTAGGGTTCTCTAGCGGGACAGAACTAATAGGATAGATGTATATGTGAAGGGGAGTTTATTAAGGAGTATTGACTCACACAATCACAAGATGATGTCCCACAATAGACCATCTGCAAGCTGAGGAGCAAGGAAGCCAGTCAGAGCTCCAAAACCTTAAAAGTAGGGAAGCCAACAGTGCAGCCTTCAGTCTGTGGCTGAAGGCCCAAGAGTCCCTGGCAAACCACTGGTGTAAGTCCAAGAGTCCAAAAGCTGAAGAACTTGGAGTCTGATGTTTGAGGGTGGTAAGCATCCAACCTGGGAGAAAGATGAAGGCTGGAAGACTCAGCAAGTCTGGTCCTTCCAACTTTGTCTGCCTGCTTTATTCTAGCCAGGCTGACAGCTGATTAGATGGTGCCCACCCAGACTGAGGGAGGGTCTGCCTCACCTAGTCCACTGACTCAAATGTTAATCTCCTTTGGCAACACCCTCACAGACACACCCAGGAACAGTACTTTGCATGCTTCAATCAAGTTGACACCCAATATTAACCATCACAGAATGAACATAAGGAATGAACATAAGGAAGAACATCACAGAATGAACGTAAGGAAGCAGGCGTCATTGGGGGCCATCTGGAAAGCTGCTATCACAGCTACTAAGTCCTGCCAATCAGCCTCCATATTTCTCAAATCTTGTCCTTGTACCCATCTCCCCTCCATTCCCCTAGTACAGTGCACTTAGCTCCTACTCAGTCTAACTGATCTTGCCATTTTAGCTTTTCTGCCTACAAGCTCATCCTTCTTATTACTGCAAGAGTGAGCTCTTTTTTTTTTTTTGAGTCGGAGTCTGGCTCTGTCGCCCAGGCTGGAGTGCAGTGGCGCAATCTCGGCTCACTGCAAGCTCCGCCTCCCGGGTTCACGCCATTCTCCTGCCTCAGCCTCTCCGAGTAGCTGGGACTACAGGTGCCCGCCACCACGCCCGGCTAATTTTTTTTTTTTTGTATTTTTAGTAGAGACGGGGTTTCACAATGGTCTCGATCTCCTGACCTCGTGATCTGCCTGCCTCGGCCTCCCAAAGTGCTGGGATTACAAGCATGAGCCACTGTGCCCAGCCAAGAGTGAGCTCTTGAAACTGGAGATCTGCCTATCTCCAAACATACCTCCTGTGCCCCAGCTTGAAGCCCATTGCCCAGATGATAATTAAAGAAGATAATTAATGACAGACCAGGAGATAAGTCAAGCTCCTTAACATGGCTATGGCTCCCTCTGTGTCCCAGTCCCTCCTTATGCTCCAGCCTGGTCCCCTGGCTTTACACTACTGTGCTATTTCACCTGACCATGCCTTTACTACACTCTTCCTTCTGCCTGCTGTACCCATCCTCATCTCTCTCCACCTTCACCTAGCAGGATAGCATTGTGATCCAGAGCACGGACTTGGGATTCCACCACTCGGTCACTGTAGGAATTGACCAGTTACTTAAACTCTATATGCCAGGCATCAGTCCAATTATTTATATGCATTTATTAACACATATATCCCTCCTACAACCTAAAGGTAGATGATTATCATTATCATCATTGTACACATGAGAAAACCAAGACACAGTGTTAAGAACATTAAAGGTGTTTGCAATTATAATTATTCCTTGTTCAGGGCTAAGTTCAAATACTAAACCTCATCCTTGTAAACTTCCAAGACAAGTGCCCTCCTGTGTAACTCTAATTTGTTGGCATCACCATATTGTTTTGAAGTGACCTAGGTTTGTGTCTGCCTTTTAAACAATAGGCTCTTTGAGGTCAGGGCCCATATCTCAGCGTCTGTGTCTCTTCAATGCCCAGTAGAGCCTCAGTCAGTGCATGCTGGCAGAGCTTCACTGAGATTTTACAGGGCCTGTTGAAGATCCAGGTGAAACTATAGGCAATTGCCAAATAAAGAAAGAAAAGTAAAAAGAGAAGCTGAGCACAAAAAGAGAAGAGGTATTGGAAATGACTGCTTAATATAAAGCTATATTAAGATGAAATTTAATATTTTCCTTAATAAGACTAAAATAGTGACTCTAAACACTCATCTGAAAAACTTACCTGAAATAGCTATGAAGAGTCCCACCTAGTAGAGGGAGTCGAATTGACATTCACTCTAAGAGTGAGTCCTTCCCTGCTATTTTCTCCAGGCAAGCACAGTCATATAGATCTATGGGCTCAGGCGCAGTGACCAGGAAAATCAGGTCTACCAGGCTCATTCCCCAAAGAGTCTTATTTCCATTCCTCTTCGGGAGCCATGATTGTCTCATTGTTGCAGGCAGACAGGCTGATCTGTGGGACCAGGAAAATGGTCACATTTAAACACAAAATTAACTCATAGAGAAATCCTATGAAAATAATAAGATTTTCTTTTGATCTATTATTATTATTATTATTTGAGATGGAATCTTGCTCTGTTGCCCAGGCTGGAGTACAGTGGCATGGTCTCTGTTCACTGCAACCTCCGCCTCCCAGGTACAAGCGATTCTCCTGCCTCAGCCTCCCGAGTAGCTGAGATTACAGGCACATGTCACCATGCCCAGATAATTTTGTATTTTTAGTAGAAACGGGGTTTCACCATGTTGACCAGGCTGGTCTCAAACTCCTGACCTCATGATCCGCCCATCTCAGCCTCCCAAAGTGCTGGTATTATAGGCGTGAGCCACTGCTCCTGGCCTTCTTTGGATTTTTTTTTTTTTTTTTTTTGCAGAGATGTCTTTATGAGAAAAATATCAAAATAGCTTTTGAATATTGTGAGCCTTACAAAAGTATCTATGAGTTCCTCACAAATGGTGGCTTGTGACCCAAAAGGTCTATTCAAGCCATTCTCAAAAATAATATGGAAATTAAGGTAATTTAGCTTTGGTGATCTAATCTCTTACCAGGCTTGCATCTCAGACACACCTTGTATTTTGTTATATGTTAAGCCTGTGTAAAAAAAAAATCAATCTCCCAAATTAGTTCTTCCAGGTGTTTCTAAAAAATAGTTTCCATATGACAGCAGCTCTTGTCAATATCCTGCTGAAAAAGGAAACATTTAAAAAAGAAACTTAATACAGCTCTGACTTTGTCTAGAGACTACTTCAGTTTCCTGTCTCCAGTGATATCATTTTAAACATTTGCTTTCTTCAAATGGCTTATGTGTGCTCTATAACTCCATTTGTGATAGGTCTTGGCGTGTTGCTGTGGAAATACTAAATTATTCCGCATGCGTGTGTGTTTGCCTCTCCACGTATATTCTGCAATTTACTTGAGACCTGTGATTGTGTCTCCTTCTCTTCTTAATTCTCTCTTCCTTACTCTTTCTTCCCTAGGACTGCCTCAAGACAGTGTTCAACAAACAAGTACTCAATCACTGTTGACTGATTGATTGGTTTTCTAATTTTTTAAAAAATATTACTTGGATGTATTGACTAGTATGCACCTTGCGTAGAATGAAGTGCTTTACATGTGTTCCTTCTGGAGTCTTCACAACAGCCCTACGAGTATTATCTCTACTTTTCATTTATGGGAACTGAGGCTTAGGGAGAAAAGTCGCCTTTCCCAAGATCACAGCCGAGGACCGTGTGGCAGAGCTGGGAGTCAGAGCTAGGCTGTCTGACTCCAGGCTCATGTGCACTGCCTGTAGTAGCACTCGTTTGCCATCCTTTTAACTAGCTACTTCTCTAAAGTCACTGCTTTGAAGATTTAGAAAGGAAAGGGTGTCCTTTGGGCTAGTGAACCTGATGTCTCTGACAAAGGATGCTAGATATGATGCTCATTGTAAAGTCTACTGAATTCCTCCCTGATCTTCATTTCTAGAAGGTTGATGTTTCCATTCTGATAGGCTTTGATTGTGTCCCCACCTGAATCTCATCTTGAATTGTAGTTCCCATTATCGCCTTGTGTCATGGGAGGGACCCAGCTGGAGGTAATTGAATCATGGGGGCAGTTACCCCCATGCTGCTGTTCTCGTGATAGTGAGTAAGTTCTCATGAGACTGAAGGTTTTATAAGGGGCTTTTCCCAGTTTGGCTCGGCACTTCTCTTGCCCGCCGCCATGTAATACATGCCTTTGCTCCTCCTTCGCCTTCTGCCATGATTGTGTGGCCTCCCCAGCCACGTGGAAGTGTGAGTCCATTAAACCTCTTTATTTGTTTGTAAATTACCCAGTCTCCACTATTTCTTCACAGCAGTATGAAAACGGACTAATGCACATCCCCCTTAAAACAGCGCAGATGCCTCCTCGTTGCATTGAGGCTGGTTGGCGTATGCAGCAATGCATTAACTATTCCCACATCCTCTACCTACTTGCTGCTCAAAGCGTAATCCTTGGACTAGGAATGTTAATATCACCTGAGATATTAGAAATGTAGACTCCCAGGTCCTGCCTCAGACTTACTGAATCATAATCTACATTTTAACAATATCCCTAGGTGGTTTGTGTGCATGTTAAAGTTTGAGAAGCACCTCCCTACTTGTCAGTTGTCACATACAGTGAAATTTCTCTCTTCCACCACTATTGGCAAAGAAGTAAGACGGGTCAGCAGATCCTGATTCAAGTGACTCTAAGCAATGTGATTTCATCAGTCCAGGGGGTAGTGTTGATTCTCCCATGAACATATAACCACTGCCATCAGATGTTCCAGTCTCCTGTCTCAACAGCAATTTTTCAAGTTAGTTGAAAATTCTCTACATAGGGAGCCAAGTGTTTGAATTAAAATATAAAACCTTGTCTACCGATAGGTTTTTAGTTCATTGTGCTTCCCCCAGCATCTCCCTAATGTCCCCCTTTACCAGATCCAAGCTTCGGCTGCTCAATTCATATGACATTTTAATCTAGCCTAATGCCAAAACATAATAACTTTGTTAAAGGAGAGGTGAGTTTAGGATTACAGTTCCTTTTAAGATCTGTACTAAGAAATGTTTATACCACCAGTCTCCAGTGTATGCCAAATTGTGTTGTTGCTGTGGGCAGTACTGTAGAATGGCCTCATTATTTCTCTGTCTAGCCTCTTTAGAGCTATAAAGCCCAACCATGCTTTGTACTTGTAGTGGTCTGAATGCAATGTTATTTTGCAAAATAGAACTAATGATTATTCTGCAAGGGCTTAACATGTTTGCCTCACAATTTAGACCCTGCTTCTTTTCAATAAATATATTTAAATTTATTGTATTTTCCCAGGCTTGTATTAAAGTACTTACCGAGTAATGTGGCAGGTACAAAACAAGTCAGACATGAATAATTGCTCTCAAGGAGAATATATTCTGGCTGGGAGAACAAGGCTGTACACAGGAAAAAATTGAAAGGAGTATAAATTAATCTGTAGAATTGACAAAATGGTGTTGTGTTCATGGACATGAGAGAGTATGAGCTTCATCTGTGAAGGCCTCATAGCAGAGGAAAGACTTGAAGAATGGATAGGCAAAAAGTGAAGAAGAGATTATTCCAGAGGGAAAATAATCTTAGCAAAGGGATATGTGCCAGTGAGTCTGGAACCTTCTTTACTACAGCCTTGCCTGCAGCTAACATTAATTGACTAACGCATCCATGGCTGTGTGTTTCTTCAGCTAAAACTAACCAGACTCAAAGATAAAGATTCATTTAAGCCAGGTGTGGTGGCTCATGCCTGTAATCCCAGCGCTTTGGGAGGCTGAGGTGAGAGGATCACTTGAGGCCAGCAGTTCGAGACCAGCCTGGCTGATATGGTGAAACCCCCTCTCTACTAAAAATACAAAACTTAGCTGGGCATGGTGGTGTGCACCTGTAATCCCAGCTACTTGGGAGGGTAAGGCAGAAGGATTGCTTAAACCCAGGAGGTGGAAGTTGTAAGTGAGCTGACATGTTGACACCTCACTCCAGCCTGGGCAACAGAGCTAGACTCTGTCTTAAAAAAAAAACAAAGAAAGATGCATTTAGTCAACACATTTTTCTAGAGCTTAAATAATGTTTACAATTATAAAATATTACAATTATAAATAATTATATATAATATACATTATATATCAATATTAATCTACATTAATAATATGTTGGTTAATATTAATATAATGATTCTATATAATTAACTTTACATTAATATAGTAGTAAGGTAATTATGTTACTACATTAACAATATATAATTGTAAGATATAAATATATAGTTATATGATCTAAAGTATATATAATAAATTACACAATAATTTGTAATTCACATTTTTAGGCCTCTCCATATGTCATGGCTGAGTGCTTTATATGCGATATAACAACTTTATAGTGGTATTTTGGTCTCCACTTTACTAATAAGAAAACAGACTTAGTTTAGGAACTTAACCACACAGTAAGTGGCATTGCCTGTATGTGAATTCAAAGTTGGAATGCAAAACCCACATTCTTAACATTATGCCATACTGCCAGATATTCTACATACTATATAGCACTTTGAATATTGTTTACTCAGGCACCATACAGCGTTAAGATGTTAATACAGGGAAAATAACCGCTTGAAGCAATTTCTGATCTTTATGAGAAGAGGAAGCCTGATGTATAGAGCTGAAACTATTGAGCAACATTGTGTGGCAACAACCTCTTTCTCAAGTCCTGAGAGTACATTAAGAAAGCATGGAGGCAAGGTTAGTTTGGGTAAGACTTCTTAGAATTAATAATTTGGAGAAGATTAGCAGATCTACTATTCTAGGCCAAAGTTCCAATTTAATTATTTACATGCTTGTGTGGTTATATGTTGTTCAAATATGACTTCCCAACATGGCCAAAATTTCGAGACACCAGTTGAGAAAGATTTGGGTCATTTTAGAAATAGCAACCACTGAGTTTCTGACTTGATTTCCTGGGTGTGTGTTTAAATGCCTTTCACTCACTTATTTTTGGAGCTCATGGAAGGCAGTTTATGAAAACTGATTAAAAGAATGAAGAGTCACACGCTCAAACCTGGGTTTGAGAGCTTATCCTGCCCCAAATGGTCATGAGAGTTAGCTTTTCCCTTAAGCTCTAGGCCAGTGCGCTCAGTGCAGCCCCGGCCAGAAGCATGGGCATAACCTCAGAACCTGTTAGAGACGCAGAATCTCAGGCCCCACCCCAGAGAGGCTGAATCGGAATCCCTGGGGTAGGGCCAGCGATCTGCATTTTCACAAGCTCGCCAGGCTTGAGGAACTCTGTGCTAGGCCTCACCCTCCTCATCTCTAAAAAGGAGGTCATATAGCATAGTACCTTCTTCACGGGAGTATTGTAAAGATTAAGTAAGATGATGCACATAAAACGCTTAGCACAGTGTCTAAAACAAGAGTGATTAGTAAATATTATCTTCCATGGCTTCTTTTTCTTTTTCTTTCTTTCCTTTTTTTTTTTTTTTTGAGACATGCGCTGTCTTTATTACCCAGGCTAGATTACAGGTGGCACAATCTCAGCTCACTGCAGCCTCCACCTCCTGGGCCCAAGTGATCCTCCCACCTTGGCCTCCCCAGTAGCTGGGACTATAGATGTACACCGGGATGCCTGGCTCGTTTATGTTTATTTTTTGTAGAGATGGGTTCTCACTATGTTGCCCAGGCTGGTCTCAAACTCCTGGGCTCAAACCATCCACCTGCCTCGGCCTCCCAAAGTGCTGGGATTACAGGCATGAGATACCACATCCAGCCATCTTCCATGGCTTTATTTATTTATTTATTTATTTGATTAAGAAGGGATAAGGAACCACAACCCTAAGCAGCTAAGTCTGTCTGCCTTAGGTTCCAGCAGAAATCAATTCTTACAGCGAGTGATTAAGACTTGTCTGACGCCTGCCTTGTGTTACTAAGAAAACCTGAATTGTATAACAGGTTTCTGTTGTGGTCTTTCTTGGGCTCCTGTTTGAAAACCAAGGAGGTCTGTGGCTGAGTTTTTACGGTCAGTCCAGAGGCTCCATGGAGCAGCTCTAATGGATGTGTGTGTCAGATTGCAAAAACACCCAGACTGCAGCATTTAAAGTCCTATTTAGAAAACCGTCTCCAGGTTTCACATTTGAGAACATAAACACTTGCGAAGTGCAATGCTTCTTCCAGGGAGACATGGAACCGGCTCAGCTCCCTGTGAGGTGCCCATTATATATCATTGGCTGAGCAGAGTCCTCGTAAGGCCCAGCTTGACCCAGTGTGCTCACTTTCAAACCATCTGAACCCATTCGAGCATCTCTGTAGCTTTTGCTTAGTGTTTACATATGAGTTTGAGCATCTATCCCTCTTAGAACCTTCATGCTTTTCACTTGCTCTTTCCCCCTTGGACAGAAGTCAGCAAACTTTTCTGCAAAGATCCAGACAGTACGCTTTGGAGGCCATAGGATCTCTGCCAAAACTATTCAACTCTGCAGTTGTAGATCAAAAGCAGCCATAGATGATATGTAAATAAATGGGTGCAGCCGTGTCCCAGTAAAACTTTACTTACAAAAAACAGGTGGCAGGCCAGATTTGGCCCACTGAGCCCTGACTTAGAATCTCAAAACATCTAACAAAAGGGACCCAGATGACGAGGCAGCAGAATATTTTGGTGTTCATGGGTAAAGTTCCAGCTTAGAAGTAGTTACTAGCCTGAATTTAGACATGCCTCGGGTCATGGAAAGTAAACAACGCTATTTGTCCCTCAAGACCAGCTGGACCAAGATCTATTCTGGAGCTGTTTTGCTTCCACCTGGTGGGAAACATCTTCTCTTGGCTTAAACCTTTTAATGAAGATATTGCCTCACAGTTTGAGAACAACCAAAGTGAGTTCCATATCTGGAATAAGGAAGTCTTCCTCTAAATGATAAGGTAGAAGGGGAGATGCTGGTCAGATATCAATGAGTAGGATGCAGGCTCAGACCTAAAGCACAGGAGTAGAGAGGAAGGGCTTGTGTCTTCCTTTCCTGAAACAGCTCAGGATACATGAATCCTGGTGCTTAGAAATGACAAAACTGGCCCATCTGCAAAGAAGTAACCCAGAGGTTGTGAATGTCATAGATTATTCTGTATGCACGTCCTAGGAATTCTGAAGAATAAGCATCTCTATATAAGATAGAAGCAGAAGAAATCAGTTGACAAACATTCTAACCTGGGCTATTCTTTCATTTACAGGGTTTTTGCAGTGCCAGGTGTGGATTGAGATTCAGCCTTGTAAGACTTACTCACTGAAAACTGGAATTTGCCTGGTTCCAAGGTAACCATTTGTAACAGATGTCATTGTCTACCTATCCAATAGTCATTCCAATTCCCTTTGTTTTTCCTTGGAGGAGAACAAGATTTTCTTCATTAAACACAACAAAATTGGGGTGTCCATGTGTAATTAAGAAAATATTGCTTGGTTTAATTCAATTATGATTATCTCATTATACATACCAGCGATTGGTTTATAGATAAATATGTAACCCAGAGCTGCCCAAAGAAAAGGTCTTCTGGAGATTTTTGGAAAAGGTAAACTTTCCCTTAAAAAGGGGCATAGGGGGAAATGTGTCATCCTGTGGACATTGTTGATGCAGAGGTTGCAACTATGGTGGCCACCTTGCAACTCTGGGAAAGCCAAGCTATAGATGACGAGGCAGAATTAACCCTGAGCTGCCTTACCTTGAGGCTTCTTGTTATTGAGAGAGTAAAAATGTTCCTTATTGTGTCAACTAACGGGTTAGTTAGTTTCTGTTTCTTGCAACCAAATAAATCCCCAGTCTTACACATTCCTGTTTGGTCTCTACTGGGCCAGTTCAGCTATGAAGTTCTGCTTCTACCAGTTCTCAAGTTTTCTGCTTTCACTACTCCCACCTTGTTTAACCACCTGGTAGAGGCCTGGGAATTGTACTTTGTTATGTTTTGTCCATCAGTAGTAGCTCCTGAGGTTGAGGTCTTACCGGATAGGATCTCACCAGGGAGCCCCCTGCACAGTGAAGACTTGCTACTCACAGACTGAAGTGATTTCAGTTTGTTACTTTTGTTATTAGAAGGATTGGTGATAATAATGCTGTTTGTTTTTCATTCATCCAGTACAATTGTCCTTCTCTAACAGAGCTTGTAGGCTAATGGATATAGTCAAGCAAACTACTACATACAACATAATGATGGGCCGTAGTGGGAACTGGGGCTGTGGCAGTTCAGAGGGAGGCCCTGTTTTTGTCCTACACAACAGTCTTGCATATCCCATTTCTTCCAAACTTGCAATACCTCCTTCTCTGGAAATCCCAGACTCCCACTTTCTAGCCTCCATTGCAGCTAGGACATGAACATATAAGCCCCTTCTGGCCAGACAGATGTATGAGAAAATCTTAGAAAAACTTCTGGGAAGGATTTTTCTTGAAGAGTAATATCAACATAGAGAGTTATTTTACTTTTTTCCTCAACTTGGTTGTTTTGTCAGAGGCCATAATTTGGAACTACAGCAGCCATTTTGTGACCATGAGGCAAAAGCCAAGAGAACTGCAGAAAAGTTGAATCCAAGTCTTGATATTGTTATATCACAGAACTAATCCTAGCTCTGTGTCTCTCTGGATTTCTTGTCATGTTTTAATACCACTTTATTCAGTATCCGTTACTTACAACTAATAGAATAGCGAAGTGATACAAAGGATTCTAACCTGAACTGAGAGAGTCAAAGAATGCTTCCTGGAGGAGGTGACTCATGAACTAAAGCATAAAAGATAGTACACATTATGCAATAGAAGCAGAAGTGATAAAGGAGAGTGCAAAGACTTGGAGGAGAGAATGTGGGAAATTTAAGAACTCAAAATAGGTAACTATCACTGGAGCACAGAATATTGCATATGTACCAGCAAGAGATAAGGCCAAAGAAACCCATGGGAGGAGTAGGGTGGTGGGGGCAAATCATACATGTCTTTGTAAGTCCTGTTAAGAAAATTTACCCATTTTCTTAAGAACATTAGGAATATTGTTAAAGCCGTTTTCATTCTCCAGGTCAAAAGTAAGCACTGCTTTTACACACCCAGATTGCATTGCTGATAGTTTGCTGTTATTTCAGCCTATTAGGGATTACAGTTTGTTTGTCATTCAACTATCTGTGTCCTCCAGTAGACTGGAAGATCTTGGGGGTCAGACTATGTCTTTTTTATTTTATTTTATTTTATTTTATTTTATTTTATTTTATTTTGTTTTGAGACGGAGTCTCACTCTGACGCCCAGGCTTAAGTGCAGTGGCATGATCTTGGCTCACTGCAACCTCCGCCTCCCAGGTTCAAGCAATTCTCCTGCCTCAGTCTCCTGAGTAGCTGGGATTACAGGCATATGCCACCATGCCCAGCTAATCCTGGCCTTAGGTGATCCACCCACTTCTGCATCCCAAAGTGCTTGGATTACAGGTATAAGCCAGTGCTCCCAGACATCTTGTCTCATTTAGATCAACCATCTCCAACATGTCCTAATCAAGGTTTGTTGAATTGAATTACCCATCCCATTACAGTATACAAAACCTGAACCATTTGAATGTGTTTTACCTTCTTTGATCATTTTTAATGCCACATGAAGCCTGGAGAGGTAAAGAGAGGGGTCCAAGCTTCATGCAGTTTGTTAGGACAGAACCATAAGGATTAGAAATAAGTTTTAACTCTCTTGGTCCAAAAATGCTTTCTGCTACATCATACAGTTTCATCCCACAGCAGATCTTTCCATCACTAAAATGTGTGTCCTTCTGTTCATTAGCAGTGAGGTGCCAATGAAATTAAAAAATCATTTTTCATGTAGACATTTCCAGAAGCTTCTGTTTGTGGTGGTGGAAACATCCAGTCACATTTTCTTTTCTTGGGGAGAATCTGAGTGGTCCTTTGGAGTTAGCAGATGTACGGCAAGTAAAGCCTCTTTGTCATGGCTTGAGAAAGACTAGCATTCTCCCATGTCTCCTGTTCTGCAAAGCTCCTAGAATACTTATGGAGTAGGGGATCAATTTCTGTAGGAACTGTATTAGGGCAACTACCTACCTGCCATAGCAGATAAATGTGAACATCTCAGTGGCTCAAGTCAATTGTTCTATTTCTCACTCACATAAAAATTAATGTTCAGGGGGACAGCATCAGAGATCCAAGCTCTATCTTGGATCCACCATGCCCTGTGGCTTTTGCCAGATCCTCTCAGTCTCGTAGACTCAAAGAAAAGAACTTTCACCATGGATATCACTTCTGCCCACATTACCTTGAGTAGGACTCTCACAGAGACATTTCTCTGCATGTGATGATGGGGAAGGTAGTCCACCTTGGGTGCAGAAAGTTAGCAAAATGGTTTTGGTAGACAAGTAGTCATCTCTGACTTAAGGATCAATGGGAATCTTGGGAAAAAAGTAGTGATACCTCTTACCTTCTGAGGTTCTGCTCTATATAGTATTTCTGATAGACTAGGATGGATCAGATGAGGTCAGGGAGCACAGGAGAAATTTCACCATAACTTGCTTGTTGATTCACCTCAAAGCAGGATTATGTTTTCCATGGAGGGGAAGTTTAGTTCTGAACATGATATGTGGCTGCAAGTTAGCAGTCCCTCCTTATCCAAACATCGTCTTGGAGTAAGAATGGGTGAGTGCCCATATATTAAAAGAGCTGTATATTAAAGAATTATATATATTATTGGGAGCCCATACCCCAATGTGAAGTGACCTATCCTTCATTCAATCCTTCAGCAAAGCCTACTGAGTACCTACCATGTACCCAGAACATTCTAGGTGCTGGGGATACTGTTATTCCCTACTCTCACAGGGCTTAGCTTCTAGAGAAGGAGAGACAGGATAAATAACAAATACATATAGTTTCAACTACTCATAAGTAGTGTGAAGGAAACAGGGTTAGGAGATAGAAAGTGACCAGGTCAAAGAAGGGTCTAGCGCTCCTCTAGTTTGTGTAGAAAAGAGTATGATGAATTTTTTTTTTTTTTTTTTTTTATTATACTTTAGGGTTTTAGGGTACATGTGCACAATGTGACAATGTGCAGGTTTGTTACATATGTATCCATGTGCCATGTTGATTTCCTGCACCCATTAACTCGTCCTTTAGCATTAGGTATATCTCCTAATGCTGTCCCTCCCCCCTCCCCCCACCCCACAACAGTCCCCGGAGTGTGATGTTCCCCTTCCTGTGTCCACGAGTTCTCATTGTTCAATTCCCACCTATGAGTGAGAACATGCGGTGTTTGGTTTTTTGTCCTTGAGATAGTTTACTGAGAATGATGTTTTCCAGTTTCATCCATGTCCCTACAAAGGACACGAACTCATCATTTTTTATGGCTGCATAGTATTCCATGGTGTATATGTGCCACATTTTCTTAATCCAGTCTATCGTTGTTGGACATTTGGGTTGGTTCCAAGTCTTTGCTATTGTGAATAGTGCTGCAATAAACATACGTGTGCATGTGTCTTTATAGCAGCATGATTTATAGTCCTTTGGGTATATACCCAGTAATGGGATGGCTGGGTCAGATGGTATTTCTAGTTCTAGATCCCTGAGGAATCGCCACACTGACTTCCACAATGGTTGAACTAGTTTACAGTCCCACCAACAGTGTAAAAGTGTTCCTATTTTCTCCACATCCTCTCCAGCACCTGTTGTTTCCTGATTTTTTAATGATGGCCATTCTAACTGGTGTAAGATGGTATCTCACTGTGGTTTTGATTTGCATTTCTCTGATGGCCAGTGATGATGAGCATTTCTTCATGTGTTTTTCGGCTGCATATATGTCTTCTTTTGAGAAGTGTCTGTTCATGTCCTCTGCCCACTTTTTGATGGGGTTGTTTGTTTTTTTCTTGTAAATTTGTTTGAGTTCATTGTAGATTCTGGATATTAGCCCTTTGTCAGATGAGTAGGTTGCAAAAATTTTCTCCCATTCTGTAGGTTGCCTGTTCACTCTGATGATAGTTTCTTTTGCTGTGCAGAAGCTGTTTAGTTTAATGAGATCCCATTTGTCAATTTTGGCTTTTGTTGCCATTGCTTTTGGTGTTTTAGACATGAAGTCCTTGCCCACGCCTATGTCCTGAATGGTATTGCCTAGGTTTTCTTGTAGGATTTTAATGGTTTTAGGTCTAACATATAAGTCCTTAATCCATCTTGAATTAATTTTTGTATAAGGTGTAAGGAAGGGATCCAGTTGCAGCTTTCTACATATTGCTAGCCAGTTTTCCCAGCACCATTTATTAAATAGGGAATCCTTTCCCCATTTCTTGTTTTTGTCAGGTTTGTCAAAGATCAGATAGTTGTAGCTATGCGGCATCATTTCTGAGGGCTCTGTTCTGTTCCATTGATCTATGTCTCTGTTGTGGTACCAGTACCATGCTGTTTTGGTTACTGTAGCCTTGTAGTATAGTTTAAAGTCAGGTAGCGTGATGCCTCCAGCTTTGTTCTTTTGGCTTAGGATTGACTTGGCGATGCGGGCTCTTTTTTGGTTCCATATGAACTTTAAAGTAGTTTTTTCCAATTCTGTGAAGAAAGTCATTGGTAGCTTGATGGGGATGGCATTGAATCTATAAATGACCTTGGGCAGTATGGCCATTTTCACGATATTGATTCTTCCAACCCATGAGCATGGAATGTTCTTCCATTTGTTTGTATCCTCTTTGATTTCATTGAGCAGTGGTTTGTAGTTCTCCTTGAAGAGGTCCTTCACATCCCTTGTAAGTTGGATTCCTAGGTATTTTATTCTCTTTGAAGCAATTGTGAATGGGAGTTCACTCATGATTTGGCTCTCTGTTTGTCTGTGATTGGTGTACAAGAATGCTTGTGATTTTTGTACATTGATTTTGTATCCTGAGACTTTGCTGAAGTTGCTAATCAGCTTAAGGAGATTTTGGGCTGAGACAATGGGGTTTTCTAGATATACAATCATGTCATCTGCAAACAGGGACAATTTGACTTCCTCTTTTCCTAATTGAATACCCTTTATTTCCTTCTCCTGCCTGATTGCTCTGGCCAGAACTTCCAGCACTATGTTGAAAAGGAGCGGTGAGAGAGGGCATCCCTGTCTTGTGCCAGTTTTCAGAGGGAATGCTTCCAGTTTTTGCCCATTCAGTATGATATTGGCTGTGGGTTTGTCATAGATAGCTCTTATTATTTTGAGATACGTCCCATCAATACCTAATTTATTGAGAGTTTTTAGCATGAAGGGTTGTTGAATTTTGTCAAAGGCCTTTTCTGCATCTATTGAGATAATCATGTGGTTTTTGTCTTTGGTTCTGTTTATATGCTGGATTACATTTATTGATTTGCGTATGTTGAACCAGCCTTGCATCCCAGGGATGAAGCCCACTTGATCATGGTGGATAAGCTTTTTGATGTGCTGCTGGATTCGGTTTGCCAGTATTTTATTGAGGATTTTTGCATCAATGTTCATCAAGGATATTGGTCTGAAATTCTCTTTTTTGGTTATGTCTCTGCCAGGTTTTGGTATCAGGACGATGCTGGCTTCATAAAATGTGTTAGGGAGGATTCCCTCTTTTTCTATTGATTGGAATAGTTTCAGAAGGAATGGTACCAGTTCCTCCTTGTACCTCTGGTAGAATTCAGCCGTGAATCCATCAGGTCCTGGACTCTTTTTGGTTGGTAAGCTATTGATTATTGCCACAATTTCAGAACCTGTTATTGGTCTATTCAGAGATTCAACTTCTTCCTGGTTTAGTCTTGGGAGGGTGTATTTGTCGAGGAATTTATCCATTTCTTCTAGATTTTCTAGCTTATTTGCATAGAGGTGTTTGTAGTATTCTCTGATGGTAGATTGTATTTCTGTGGGATCGGTGGTGATATCCCCTTTTTCGTTTTTTATTGCATCTATTTGATTCTTCTCTCTTTTCTTCTTTATTAGTCTTGCTAGCGGTCCATCAATTTTGTTGATCTTTTCAAAAAACCAGCTCCTGGATTCATTAATTTTTTGAAGGGTTTTTTGTGTCTCTATTTCCTTCAGTTCTGCTCTGATTTTAGTTATTTCTAGCCTTCTGCTAGCTTTTGAATGTGTTTGCTCTTGTTTTTCTAGTTCTTTTAATTGTGATGTTAGGGTGTCAATTTTGGATCTTTCCTGCTTTCTCTTGTGGGCATTTAGTGCTATAAATTTCCCTCTACACACTGCTTTGAATGTGTCCCAGAGATTCTGGTATGTTGTGTCTTTGTTCTCGTTGGTTTCAAAGAACATCTTTATTTCTGCCTTCATTTCATTATGTACCCAATAGTCATTCAGGAGCAGGTTGTTCAGTTTCCATGTAGTTGAGCGTTTTTGAGTGAGTTTCTTAATCCTGAGTTCTAGTTTGATTGCACTGTGGTCTGAGAGACAGTTTGTTATAATTTCTGTTGTTTTACATTTGCTGAGGAGAGCTTTACTTCCAACTATGTGGTCAATTTTGGAATAGGTGTGGTGTGGAGCTGAAAAAAATGTATATTCTGTTGACTTGGGGTGGAGAGTTCTGTAGATGTCTATTAGGTCCACTTTATGTAGAGCTGAGTTCAATTCCTGGATATCCTTGTTAACTTTCTGTCTCGTTGATCTGTCTAATGCTGACAGTGGGGTGTTAAAATCTCCCATTATTATTGTGTGGGAGTTTAAGTCCCTTTGTAGGTCACTCAGGACTTGCTTTATGAATCTGGGTGCTCCTGTGTTGGGTGCATAAATATTTAGGATAGTTAGCTCTTCTTGTTGAATTGATCCCTTTACCATTATGTAATGGCCTTCTTTGTCTCTTTTGATCTTTGTTGGTTTAAAGTCTATTTTATCAGAGACTAGGATTGCAACCCCTGCCTTTTTTTGTTTTCCAGTTGCTTGATAGATCTTCCTCCATCCCTTTATTTGGAGTCTATGTGTGTCTCTGCACGTGAGATGGGTTTCCTGAATACAGCACACTGATGGGTCCTGACTCCTTATCCAGTTTGCCAGTCTGTGTCTTTTGATTGGAGCATTTAGCCCATTTACATTTAACGTTAATATTGTTATGTGTGAATCTGATCCTGTCATTATGATGTTAGTTGGTTATTTTGCTCGTAAGTTGCTATAGTTTCTTCCTAGCCTCGATGGTCTTTACAATTTGGCATGTTTTTGCAGTGGCTGGAACCGGTTGTTCCTTTCCATGTTTAGTGCTTCCTTCAGGAGCTCTTTTAGGGCAGGCCTGGTGGTGACAAAATCACTCAGCGTTTGCTTGTCTGTAAAGTATTTTATTTCTCCTTCACTTATGAAGCTTAGTTTGGCGGGATAGCAAATTCTGGGTTGAAAATTCTTTTCTTTAAGAATGTTGAATATCGGCCCCCACTCTCTTCTGGCTTGTAGAGTTTCTGCTGAGAGATCAGCTGTTAGTCTGATGGGCTTCCCTTTGTGGGTAACCCGACCTTTCTCTCTGGCTGCCCTTAACATTTTTTCCTTCATTTCAACTTTGGTGAATCTGACAATTATGTGTCTTGGAGTTGCCCTTCTCGAGGAGTATCTTTGTGGCGTTCTCTGTATTTCCTGAATCTGAATGTTGGCCTGCCTTGCTAGATTGGGGAAATTCTCCTGGATAATATCTTGCAGAGTGTTTTCCAACTTGGTTCCATTCTCCCCATCATTTTCAGGTACACCAATCAGACGTAGGTTTGGTCTTTTCACATAGTCCCAAATTTCTGGGAGGCTTTGTTCATTTCTTTTTATTCTTTTTTCTCTAAACTTCCCTTCTCTCTTCATTTCATTCATTTCATCTTCCATCAGCGAAACCCTTTCTTCCAGTTGATCGCATCTGCTACTGAGGCTTCTGCAATCTTCGCGTAGTTCTCGAAACTTGGCTTTCAGCTCCATCAGCTCCTTTAAGCCCTTCTCTCCATTGGTTATTCTAGTTATCCATCCTTCTAATTTTTTTTCAAAGTTTTTAACTTCTTTGCTATTGTTTTGAATTTCCTCTCGTAGCTCAGAGTAGTTTGATCGTCTGAAGCCTTCTTCTCTCAACTCATCAAAGTCATCCTCCATCCAGCTTTGTTCCGTTGCTGGTGAGGAACTGCGTTCCTTTGGAGGAGGAGAGGTGCTCTGTTTTTTAGAGTTTCCAGTTTTTCTGCTCTGTTTTTTCCCCATCTTTGTGGTTTTATCTACTTTTTGTCTTTGGTGATGGTGATGTACAGATGGGTTTTTGGTGTTGAAGTCCTTTCTGTTTGTTAGTTTTCCTTCTACCAGACAGGACCCTCAGCTGCAGGTCTGTTGGAGTTTACTAGAGGTCCACTCCAGACCCTGTTTGGCTGGGTGTCAGCAGCGGTGGCTGCAGAACAGCGGATTTTCGTGAGACCACAAATTCAGCTGTCTGATAGTTCCTCTGAAAGTTTTGTCTCAGAGGAGTACCCGGTTGAATGAGGTGTCAGTCTGACCCTACTGGGGGGTGCCTCCCAGTTAGGCTGCTCAGGGGTGAGGGACCCACTTTAGGAGGCAGTCTGTCCGTTCTCAGATCTCCAGCTGCGTGCTGGGAGAACCACTACTCTCTTCAAAGCTGTCAGTCAGACAGGGACATTTAAGTCTGTGGAGGTTCTTTGCTGAGTTTTTGTTTGTCTGTGCCCTGCCCCCAGAGGTGGAGCCTACAGAGGCAGGCAGGCCTCCTTGAGCTGTGGTGGGCTCCACCCAGTTCGAGCTTCCTGGCTGCTTTGTTTACCTAAGCAAGCCTGGGCAATGGCGGGCGCCCCTCCCCCAGCCTCGCTGCCGCCTTGCAGCTTGATCTCAGACTGCTGTGCTAGCAATCAGCGAGACTCCGTGGGCATAGGACCCTCCGAGCCAGGTGCGGGACACAATCTCCTAGTGTGCCGTTTTCCAGGCCCGTTGGAGAAGCGCAGTATTAGGATGGGACTGACCCGATATTCCAGGTGCCGTCTGTTTCCCCTTTCTTTGACTAGGAAAGGGAACTCCCTGACCCCTTGCGCTTCCCGAGTGAGGCAATGCCTCGCCCTGCTTCGGCTCGCGCACAGTGCGCTTCACCGTCTGTCCTGCACCCACTGTTCGGCACTCCCTAGTGAGATGAAACCGGTACCTCAAGCAGAAATGCAGAAATCACCCGTCTTCTGTGTCGCTGGGGCTGGGAGCTGGAGACCGGAGCTGTTCCTATTCGGCCATCTTGGCTCCACCCCCAAGAGTATGATGAATTTAACCAAGGGAGAGAAAGGCTTTATTTCCCTATTTCTTTTTTTTTTTTTTTTTTTTTTTGAGATGGAGTCTCGCTCTGCCAGGCTGGAGTGCAATGGCACAATCTCAGCTCACTGCAACCTCTGCCTCCCTGGTTCAAGCAATTCTCCTGCCTCAACCTCCTGAGTAGCTGGGACTACAGGGGCGTGCCACCACACCCAGCTAATTTTTGTATTTTTAGTAGAGATGGGGTTTCACCATGTTTGTCCAGGATGGCCTTGATCTTTTAACCTCGTGATCCACCCACCTCGGTGTCCCAAAGTGCTGGGATTCCAGGCGTGAGCCACTGTGCCTGGCCTATTTCCCCATTTCTAAGACCAAGCAAGCTTGCTACTGGGCCAGCAATGGATAACTGCAAAATTTTTCTCTGTGGTCCAAGACTACCACACATTTCTGGACCTTTGCTTTCAAGAGCCATACTATGTGGCAACAATAACAGCAGTAGCACAACATGAGCATCACGGATGGATCAGTGATATTTTCCAAGATCTTCTTTGTAGAGAACAGTACTCACTTATGCCAGTGAACACCCCTAGGATTCTCAGACTTTGCATAGGAGGTAGAACTCCTTAGAAATAGGAAGAGAAATGATGAGAGATGGGGAGTTAAAATCGTACAATTTGGTAGATAAGAGAAATGTTGCTTTAGATGAAGGAAGACGTAGCAGTTCTACCTTCATTCCACAATGATTTACTAAACACTTTCTGTGGATCAGATACTGTGTTAAGACCTGGAGATAAGGTGAACAAATGCAGCATAGCCCCTGACTTGACATATTTTAGTTTAAAGGAAAACTGAGAGTGTGTGACAGAAAGCCAAAGCTACCCATGCGCAATTTTTTGTGCTCTATGTACAAAGCACTTTGCCCAGTTCCATAAAGTGGGGTGTAAAGGTGAAGCCTTGTGTGCATCTTTGTCTTTTCATGAATACATGAGGACATTTTTCTTCCCCGCTGACTCCTCCCAGAAGGGGCATTGGCTTTCTGTTCCTACTAATGATTCTGCAGGTGCCCCCCTCTTCTTGGGGAAATTCAGCCTCCTTCTGCTTTGTGACCAGGCAGCTCTGTGGGTCCCACAGTGTGATATACTAACCTTACCCTGGGCTCCAGCTGCAACATGCATCCTCTCATCCTGACCCTCCCAGATCACCCTGGGGTTGCCAGAAACCACTAGTCCCCATTGTGTGTCATTCCCCCAAAGTTAACTTTGTCATTCCACAAATGCTGTCAGAGGCCATGTCTGAAGACCATGCGGAAACAGCTCATCCAGAAGGAATATTCGGTCAATTCTTTGTCAGAAAGCCAAGAAATAAGACATTTATTTGATTGAATTCATGCAAACATTGGTCTGTTTGATTTTTAGCAGAATTTGGTCTGGTTAGCTCATGTATATAGGCACAGTTCTTATCTCCTAGAATTACAGAGCCCATGGTGTCAAAAGCCACCACAAGAAAAATGTATCCATTTCCTCTCCCAAGATCTTCATCCTATCTCCATAACCATCCTGGAAAGCACGTGAGGGAAAGAACTATGCCATATTTTCCATTGCACAGAGTTGGTGTTGAATATTTGTGTCAGGCAGGGTCTTGCCAAGAAAGAGATGGCCTTCTCAAACTGAATAACTTGAGAGTTTCACTATCCCCAGGCCTGAAAAGACATGAGAGGAAGTGGAACTGAGACAGGGACGGCGATAGAAACGGGGGAGAGAGAGAGAGAGCTATTTTACCCACCATGTCCCAAATCCATAGAGAGAGAGATGAGAAAAATCCCCAACCTCACTGTCCTTCCCTCCGATCATCTTCCTGGGTTCCCCAGTGGCTGAAATCCCCTGGAGGCCAGAGGGTACAGGAGCCTGTTGAAGTGACCCATATGTGTCAGCCTCTCAGGACATGGAAAAATCTAGAAGGATGGAAAGTAGAGCAAGCAAGAAAGACAGAAGATATCCAGCCCAGTACTGTTTTTTGTTTGTTTCAGGTTTTCTTTTCTTTTCTTTTCTTTTCTTTTCTTTTCTTTTTTTTTTTTTTTTTTTTTTTTTTTTTTTTTTTTTTTTTTTTTTTGAGACAGGGTCTCACTGTGTCCCTTAGGCTGGAGTGCAGTGGTGTAATCTTAGTTCACTGCAACCTCCACCTCCCAGGGTCAAGTGATTCTCCCACCTCAGCCTCCCAACTAGCCAGGACTACAGATGTACATCACCATGCCTGGCTAATTTTTGTCTTTTTGTAGAGACGGGGTTCTGCCATGTTGCCCAGGTGTGTGTGTGTGTGTGTGTGTGTGTGTGTGTGTATGTTTAGACAGGATCTCACTCAATTACCCAGGCTGGTCTCGAACTTTTGGACTCAAGCAATCCTCCTGCCTCAGCCTCCCAAAGTGCTGGGATTATAGGTGTGAGTTACTGCACCTGGCCCCCACGCTGTTTTAACCAATTTCCAGAAAAGGTTGATTGTATGCCCTTTCTGTGTCTGTGTCTTACTTTCCAAGTTGAGGAGTCATGTGGAGTCACAGAGGCTTGAGCTTAGGAGAACTCTGAAAGCACCAACCCCTCTAGGATGCATAAAGCTTCTCTCAAGTATCCTCGGCAAGTGGCCCTCCAGCCTCCTTTCGAATGCCTCTGTTGATAGGGACATCACTACATGTGAAGGCATTTGAGGGCACTTCTAATTAGAAGCCTCCACAAACCAGCTCCCTTGAATTTCCTAGTTTTCTTCCTGGAGGTCACCAAAACTATTCCAAATCTCCAACTCCCCTTCACAAGCATGCTTGAGTCTGAAAACTTTCTATTTTGTGCATGGATAATCACTTTCTTAACAGGAAGGAGAGGAGAGGCTACAAAGCAAATAAAAGCCAATTTCCCAAGCAAAGATAGAAAAGAACTCAAGGTGTGGGGAGGAAACCACTTCTCTCCTTGCATCCCACCACAAAAGCATCAAAAACACTCAGAACATGGCTGGGCGCGGTGGCTCACGCCTGTAATCCCAGCACTTTGAGAGGCCGAGGTGAGTGGATCTCAAGGTCAGGAGATTAAGACCATCCTGGCTAACACGGTGAAACCCCGCCTCTACTAAAAAAAAAAAAACAAAATTAGCCAGGCGTGGTGGCGGGCGCCTGTAGTCCCAGCTACTTGGGAGGCTGAGGCAGGAGAATGGGGTGAACCCGGGAGGCGCAGCTTGCAGTGAGCCGAGATGGTGCCACTGCACTCCAGCCTGGGTGACAGGCTCAAAAAAAACCAACAAAAAAAAAACCACACATCTCAGAACATCCTAAAAATGCAATGAGGAAATCCCTGAGAACTGGAGCTGGGACCCTTAAGAAAGATTTAATTATGTTTCAAAGCCACGTGCTTTAGATTCAGAAGCTGACCCAGCTCCCCTCAGCAAGACAGAAGAAACCAAGAGCCATGATGAGCAGCAGCTAGTGTAATTAATGAAAACCTAGCGTCTAAAAATATTCTTTGCCCACGCAGAGGACCACACTTCATCTTTTTTAAATCCCAGCCTGCAGAAAGCACTCCGCGTGAAAAGAGCCAGGTCGTTTGCGTGAATCAGTGTAAAACATAGACAGTAGTGTATTTGTTCGGCTGGTAACACATGAGAAATGGAGGAGAGATTTGTTTTCTGTAGCAGTAGACAGAGCATGCCAGCTGGCAGCGTGCCTGAAACAAATAACCAAGACACAACTAGATCTGTGTGAAACTTGGTGAGAAAGTTTAGAGTCGGTGGGGCAAGGAAGGGCTGGGGCCGGGGTACACTGAAGGACACCGTGGACAAGCAGAGAGGACAGGGAGATAAGGTTTGCAAAGTCTCTTAGTGGTAAATTCACCGTACAGAGAGAGTCTCACACAGATTAGTTCGCCAGTTCCCATCTCCCACCTGTTCTCAGCTGTCACCACATCAGCATTCCAGTTCCAGCCCTGGATCATGAGCCTCTTTCCTCTTCACCACTTTTGAGAGTTGAAATTAAATTTGGTTGATTCCATTTCCTGTGCTTCTATTTGGCAGTGGCAGACCTAGAAATACCAGAGTAGGAATATCAAGAAGTAGGTTTCAGTTGTTTCTCTGCTGTTTACTATATAAACTCAAATGCCACAGCAACCTTCCAGAGAGACATTTTTTTAGTCTAGTTATTTTTTTAATCGTATAAATATTTCTGAATTTACATTTAGTAAAATTCACTTTTTGTTTTTGCTGTACAGTTACTTCTGGGTTTTCATAACAACCAGATGAAGATGCAGAACCGTTGTCACCTCAGAGCTTTCCTTTGTGCTAAAAATTTGTAGGCAGACCCTCCCTCAGCCCAGCCCTGACCCTTGGAAACCACTGATAGAGATTTTCTTCTTCCAAAATGTCATATGAATGAAATCATAGAGTATAACCTTTTGAGTCTGTATTAGCCACATTTCACAAGTAAGACATAACAAGCTCAGAGAAGTTTATTAACTTGCCCAGGGCCATACAGCTAGAAAAGCAGAGCAAAAATTTAAGTGCAAGCCCACTGATTCCAAATCTTATCCTTTCACCCGAGTGGTAAGCAGAAACCCTGCCTGGCCTGAGTTTCCTCATCTCCCTCATCAACATGTGAAAAAGGGGCCAGTGAAATCATGAGTGCAGAACAACTTCAGGAAGTGTAAAGCCCTTTGTGCAAGGTGCATATTGCTTATTATTTCTTCCAGTCTGTCGCCAGCCAACCATTTTGCAGTAAAACATTGTGCCTTCCAAATTGCCATTCTGACCATGGTGGTGCACCTTTGCACCTGGCCATAATCAGTCTGTTTAAAGAAATACACATACACACATACATACACACACACTCACCTTCTGCTAATGCAAGAAGTATCTCAGGAGGTTAAGGACCTGTCTTGACTGGAAAGATGAAGCACTGTTTTCCACAAAGTGGCAAAGCCACAGACTTATTTAATGGGGTTTGAGGTTGTGCAGGGGTGTTTTGGTCATTGGAAGGGATTTTTCTATTCTCAGAACATAAAAGTAACCGCTATGAAATACAATTTTGACTTCACTATTTTGTCACAAGAAGTAAACATCATCTGCTGGCCTGATGGCTTGAAAGCCTGTCTCTAAACGGCTTCTGCCAAAGGCTTTGAAATGTTTGCTTTCAGTCTGGATTCAACCACCAGGATATTTAGAGACACACATGTCATAGCCCCAAGAAGCAGATCCCTCTCTTGGTGAAGATAAACCTGCAAAGCTGTAGCTTTCTGGCAGCCACACAAATATGGATTTGGTCCCTTCCTCCACCCCTGCTCCCCATAAATGTTATCGAAAGCAAATGTCTGGCCGGGCGCGGTAGTTCACGCCTGTCATCTCAGCACTTTGGGAGGCTGAGGCGGGCGGATCATGAGGTCAGGAGTTTAAGACCAGCTTGGCCAACATGGTGAAACCCCGTCTCTACTAAAAATACAAACATTATCCAAGCATGGTAGTGCGTACCTGTAATCCCAGCTACTCAGGAGGCTGAGGCAGGAGAATTGCTGAGGCTGAGGGCAACAGAGTGAGACTCCATCTCAAAAAAAAAAAAAAAAAGAAAGAAAAAAAAATCTGCTTTTCTCTGTTACTACTGTACATGGTGCAGTTTTAGATTTAGGCCCAGTGAAGGCTGGGGCAGGGCCTCAGAGCTCTTGCTCCACTCCAGTGCTGTCCAATGGATGTATAATGCAAGCCACAGATGTAGTTTTAAATTTTTTTAGTAGCTGTGTTTTAAAAAGAAAAGGAAACAATTGTCATTTATTTTAATAATATATTTTATTTAAACCAGTATATCCAAAATATGTAATCAGTGTACCATGATTAATAAAATGTTTTCATTTTAAAAATATTAAGTATTTAAAATCCAGCACATCTCAACCAATCACATTTAAGGTGCTATATGACACATAATTAGTGACTACTGTATTCAACAGTGCAACTCCAGGGGTAGAGGTAAATTCAAATCCCAATGCGGCTTCTTCATAGTAGTGTGACCTTGGACAAGTTACTTAAGCTCTCTGAACCTTGGTCTTCTCATCCAAAAAATGATAATGATGTCTACTCACAGAGGGGGTGTGAGGATTAAATCAGTTAATCCAAGGAAAGTGACTGGCACATGGTGAGTGGTCAGTGAATGTGAGTTGTTCATAGAAGCATAATTATCATTGTTTTTACTGGCATCATTATGGCTGTTAACATTGCTACTGAGAAAGTCAGACCTCATCTGGTCTGTTGTCGGTTATCTCATAGAAACGGAAACTGGAATCAGATTCGCTACCTCCAAGGTACTGGGGCATTGGGAAAAGACAACCAAAGGAATAAATCGTATTTTTACAACCATTAAAAATTTAAAACTCCTTCCTCCATATTATTTCTTTAATAGTCAAAATTAAGTTGGAATGTAGAAACTGTTTTGTCTTCTTCATGGTTAAGGAAAGTTAAGATTCAGAAAAGTTAGGTAAGGTGTTCAGGCCAGGCACAGTGGTTCACACCTGTAATCCCAGCACCTTGGGAGGCCGAAACAGGTGGATCAGTTGAGGTCAGGAGTTTGAGACCGGCCTGGCCAACATGGCAAAACCCCATGTCTACTAAAAATACAAAAATTAGCCAGGCATGGTGGTGCATGCCTGTAGTCCCAGCTACTCAGGAGGTGAAGCAGGAGAATCACTTAGGCCTGGGAGGCAGAGGTTGCAGTGAGCTGCAACTGCACCACTGCACTCTAGCCTGGGTGACAGAGTGAGACTCTGCCTCAAAAAAAAAAAAGAAAAGAAAAGTTAGGTAAGGTGTTCACAGTAATTCAGCCAGGCCAGGAGAGCCTGGACTTACATACAAGGCTATAGTCTGCAATGCTGTTTCTCTGAGAACGTTCTCTAAACCTTCAGAGCCTGTCTGGCTGGAGTCCTGCAGGCCTACACCAGAATGCTGGGTCTTCTGCTCATTGTGCATCCCAGGCGAGCCACCTGACCTTTCTGTGCCTTGCTTTCCTCATCTGTAAGGTGGTAATAATATCTGCTGTGTGGGGAGGTGGGAAGACTAAAGTGAAATGTGGTAAGTTTGCAGAGCGAGTAGCAGGGTGTGTCACAAATAGTGAACATCTACTGTATGTTGGTTACCTAAACCAACACTCCTCACTGTACTCTCAAGGCAGATGTTGAGTTGATTGGATTGTTGGTATGAGCTTTAGATACAGACTATCAATGGCCGGTGTTTTAAGGCTGCACTTACTTAGATCAGAAAATCTCTGAAGGTTGAGGGTGAATCCCGGCATCATGCCTTTGATGAATGTTGATTGATTTCAATGAGCACATCTGGCTTCTCATTTTTCTTTTGCCATGAAGCTGTCCTCAACCCACAAGATCATGTAAAGAGGCCTCATCTTGAAGCCATCACTGCCATTCAGCTAGCAGACATTATACTTAGCTCCTCAAGGAAGGCGTATGAGAAAAAAATTACGGAACATCAAGAGAGGTGTGGCCTAAAGTCTTGGCAGGGCACACATGGCTCCTTTCCATGGTACAGTTGAGGAGAATTTCACAGAAATGTAGAGTTGTTTATAAAAATGTGGGTTGGGTTAAGGGAAACCAGCAATAGGTGGGTCGGAATGTTGTGCTTAGCTACAGAAGGGCTGTATCACCTCAAGCTTGAAGGGGAAAGGGGACCAAACAAGGATGTTCCTGGAACTGGAGAGGGTAGCTCTAGCTGTACTTGAGGGCTGCCCCACAGGAGGCTTGGCCTTCAGTAGAAAGACACCACCAAACTGCAGAGGAAGGAGCAAAGGAAATGAGCACTGCGGCCTCACTCTCACATTTCTTGACAATGCCTCTCATTGACTGCATTTAACAGAAAGTCAGAAGGCAAGGGAGCCTGCTGATGAAGTCTATGCCCAGAGCCGGTAAGGAATTATGAAGAGTGGACCTGGAGGGGCAAATGGAAAATATCCAACACTAAAACACCCTTTGGTTTGGGTCTCAGAGCCTTTCCTCAGTAACTGACGATCCAGCTCCTAATCTTGGGTGGTGTTTTGGAAGAGAGCATAATCAACCTGATGCCGTTCAAGTTCTGCCCTCCTAAAAGCTAATGTGCTCACTAACCCGCAAAGTCCTCTTCCTTTCCGAAGTCTGATGGAGGTGGGCATGGTATTTTATGGTGAACAAGAGGAAAAATGTATTTCACACAAACTGAAGTGTTGGTCAAAATGTCTTACTCCCAAGATCTGATTTTTTGAAGCTCTGCCTTATTTATTTCAAGTCCTTAAGGTAAGGAAGGTGTTAAATATGAATAAAGAAGCAACCCCCACAGAAGCAGCACTAAGGACCTGTACAGCTGCATCTTTGTTTGTAAGCATGATAAGACGCTGAGAAACCAAAACAGCCCATAGATTCAGTGCTTTTAATGAGCAAGGTTAGAAAAGGAAAAGATGGGGAGGACTTGGTCCTTTGCCATATTGTAACCCCAACAGAAATAAGTTCTATTTTTTCACATTTCAACTGACTGAATACAAACAACATGCTTGGCTTTAATGTCAAGAACATTCAGTTAGTAGAAGCTGAGATTTTTGGTAATCTCTAGTTTTAAAATGGAAAACCTCTCTTCAAAAGGAACTTGTTCGCTGATTTGCTTACTGCTTCTCTTTTAAAAATTTTTGCCGATTACATATCTAATGCCCTTTGTGGAAAATTTGAAAACACACACACACACACACACACACACACACACATACACACACTAAACAATGAAATATCAGGTATCTTTTATTCCATCTGACAAATACATCTGCTGATAACTTTTTAGTAGATCTCTGTATATGTTTGGTTTGTATGACTATTTTCCTTTAATCTTGATGCATTTGGGGTTGTACTATAATTTTTCTGTTTCCTCTCAGCCTCTAATAATTTAGAAGAATAGTTCTTAACCTGGGACATATATTAAAATCAATTATAGATTTTAGTTTTTAAAATAATTTAAAACTAAAATGGAACAAGCCTTCCCCTGGAAATGATAGTTCAATAAATATGAGGTGGATCTTGAGCATTTTTAGATATTTTAAAGCTCTTCTCGTGATTCTAATATGCATCCTCAGTTGTGAATCAGTATATTCTTTTTTTTTTTTTTTTTTTTTTTTTGAGACAGAGTCTTGCTCTGTCGCCCAGGCTGGAGTGCAGTGGCACAATCTCTGCTCACTGCAACCTCCGCCTCCCAGGTTCACGCCATTCTCCTGCCTCAGCCTCCCGAGTAGCTGGGACTACAGGCACCCGCTACCGTGCCTCGCTAATTTTTTGTATTTTTAGTAGATACAGGGTTTCACCATGTTAGCCAGGTTGGTCTCGATCTCCTGACCTCGTGATCTGCCCGCCTTGGCCTCCCAAAGTGCTGGGATTACAGGCGTGAGCCACCGCACCCAGCCATGAATCAGTATATTCTAATGGAAAAAAATAGCAGTGGATTCCCTTTAACATGTATATAAACATTTTCATTTTTAACATAGCATCTTTTTTATTATGTGTTTTCCTACAACAAAATAATTATTTTTATATTGTGGTAAAATACACATAACATAAAAATTTACCATTTTAACCCTTTTAAGCATACAGCTTAGAGGCATTAAGAATGTTCAAAAATGTTGTGTAACTGTCACCACTATTTCTAGAAACTTTTCATCATTTCAAACAGAAACTCTATGTCCATTAAATAATAACGCCACATTTTTCCCATATCCCAAGCCCCTGGAGAAAAATAATATCATTTCAAATTGTCTACAAAATATTCCTTATACAAATATATGATTATTTACTGAACTGTCATTATAACTTTGGACAATTAAGTTGTCTCCAGATTTTTTTTTCTAAGGCTACAGCAAACATCCGTGAGTGTGTGTGTGTCTGTGTGTGTGTGAGTGTCTGTGTGTTTCTATTGGGTTATTCTTTATCTCTTCTATTTTTATGCTGAAATCTCCTTTTTTCATTTGTTTCAAATGTATGCGCAATTGTTTGTTGGATCATTTATATAGTAGTTGCAGTAAAGTTTTTATTACAGAATTCTAAACATATTCATATAAAATATATAATTATATATTATATATGTATATATACATGTATGTATGTATATATATGTGTACGTATATACGTACACATATAATATATAATTATATATTTTATATATGAGTATGTTTAGAATTAAGGATATATGTCATTAATTTAAGGACATAAAGTTTATCCTTAAGATAAACTCCTTGAGGTGAATTATTGGATCAAATGCTTTGTATTTTAAAGCTTTAAAGCTCTTGACAAGATAGCTTGATTAAATCTTTATCATTATTTTAAAAAACTATTTTCCCACACTTTTCATGAAACTGTCACATTTGGCAGATAAATAATATCTAATAGGTCTAATTTCCTTTAATAAGTTATTAATGAAGAATATACTTCTTTTGCAGGTTTGTTAGCCATTTCTTATTTTGTAAATTATCAAGACATTTGACTGTTTATCTGCTTGAGTCTTACTGTTCATTTTATTCATTTACATAAGTTTAGCACAGATGTAGACTACTTACTCTTTACCAGTGATATTTGTTGCAAATAATATTCCTAGTTTGTTGTTGGATTATTGTGGCTTTTTAAATTTTCAAAATACAAAGTGTGAAATATTTATGTGATAAAATCTTTGACCTTTTGTGATTGTTATCTTTTGTTTTTACCTTAAGAAGTTCTTCCCCAAATAGAGAGGTCGATAAAGAATCACTTAGTTTTTATTTTTTTTCTTTAATTTTTTTCCACTTAATTTTTAGATATAACCAGAATTAATTTTGAGGTTTTGTATCCAGTGAAAGTGAACTTTTTTTCTGCACAAATAGTTAACCCATTACAAGATATCTATTTGTTGAAAATCTTTCCTTTTCCTGCTAGTTTATTATTGCATCTGCAACATATACATCAGAATTTAATGTGCTAGTTCTAGCTTCAGGACTAGCTATTCTATTTCAGGACCAGCTATTCTATTAATATTACAGGACTAGCCATTCTGTTTCAATTATTGCCCTTTTATTGTTATATCGGAACTGCACTGTGTAATCATTTCTAAAAAAAAAAAAAAAAAAAAAAAAAAACACTTTTTTTATTATGGACAATTTCAGTATATACAAAATCAATAGCCATTCTAAAATCACATGTACTCATCACTCAGGTTCAACGTAATTATTTCATTTAAGTTTTATATTTTTAAAAAACAGCATGATTTTTGGAAATACCAAAAATGGCAAAGAATCAAAGACAGGAAACTAATAATCCTACCATTGCATCAACTTCATTTATGACTTGGTGTCTATCAATATAATAAGCATAAAATAGAAAAATCCATGTAACATAATAGAAGAAAAACAGTTATTTCAGGAGACCTAGCTAAGGAGAGCTAGTGTAGTTGAACCAAGAATATATGAGGATCTGAGATTTTTGAAAGCCAGAAAAGAAAGAAAACCTAACTCACGTAAGAAACATGAGAGTCCATAAGAAGTGATGAACCTTTTCTTTACATGAAATTCAAAGGGGAATGTTTTATTTAAACAATGCTGAACAAAATGGACAATGTCTTCCAAAGCAGTACTTTTTCTTTTCTCAACTTTGGATAAAAACCAGAGTCTGTCTTTAATCACTGTCTTGATTACATTTTAACCAAGAGATAAAGTAATATCATCCAGCTTTATAACTTTTTAAGGATGCTTAGAGAATCTAAGACCTTAAGTCACAATATTTAATTAATGGCACTGTGTTATGACTAAAATTCTGATAAACATGTAATTGTTCCTGTATCTCTATTAGAAAAAATGGGAGGTTGAGACACACTGCTTTTGACCAGTAATTCTCAGAGTATGGTCTAAGCCTTTTTATAATAGGTGATAGGTATTAAGTGAATTTTAAATGCATGTTTTAAGGTCCCCATCCAGGTAAGATGGAGGAAGCACACTCTACTCTGGATTGCCCATTGAACACACTATAAAATGTACAAAGGATGCATACAGCAGTTGTTTGAGGACCCTGAAAAGTAAATAGTAGCAGGTGGATTGAGGAAGACGACTAGACTTTGAAGTGCCACCAAAATGATAGTGAATTTATCAATTTTTCCCCTCCTGTATCCCCTGGCCTGAATACAACACACCCTGAAACTCAAACAGGAGCACTGGGGTATAAACAGTACTCCAGAAGAAGCCTTGTACTATTGGCTTGGGAAGAGAGGCAAGGGAGCTTCTGACACTCAGAACACAGTATGGAAATCCCACTTTCTTTCTTTTTTATTTCTTTTTCTCTGTTTTCTCTCATCCTGTCCCCTGAGCAATCCAAGGTAGGCAGTGACAGAGGCTGCAGCTGGAGCTAGCAGGAGCCGAAACTCTAAGGGAAGGACATCTTTATCTCCAATCAATAGGGTGGTGATCCCAAGAGGGTGGAACAACCCCTCCACTGCATCTTATTCTTTCTGTATCCTCCTGCCATGTGGGCCTGGACATTTGAGCAGTTGCAGATATGCATGGCAGAAAGTAACTAAAGCCCCAGCTATCAGGCCAGAAGGCCAAAAAGAGAAACAATAGGGAACTGAAAGTACCAGGAAGAGTTCAGAGGGGGAGCTCAGGAAAGCAACCCCATAGCTATTTATGAACACTTGGGCTCACTGCAAGCTCTGCATGCATGAATCTGATCCTAATCAGCAAACCAAAGACTTTGAGAATTGAATGCACAGATAGACCATGGCCAAGGTCTCTAACTAACCACTGAGGGACACATATATGGGACACATCAGAATTGCACTACGAAGGCTTTAAAAAAAGAAATGAGGAGCTTCCAGATAGCTGAACATGCGGAGGTTCCCAGAGGGTGGATGGAAGCTCTGCACCCCTCCCCCCATATCTTGCCCTGTGTGTCTCTTCATCTTTATCCTTTGCAATATCCCTTATAATAAACTGGTAAATGTTAAAAAGGAAAAGAAGTAGAAGAAGGAGAAGAAGGAGAAGGAAGAGGAGGGGGAGGGGGAGGGAAAGAAGGAGAAGAAGAGGAAGAAGAAGAGAAGGAGGAAGGGAGAAAGAGAAGAAGAAAAAGAAAAGGAGGAGGAGGGGAGAAAGAAGAAGAGGAAGAAGAAGAAGAAGAAAGAAAGAAGAGGAGGAGGAGGAGGAAGGAAGAAAGGAGAAGAAGAAAAGAGGTGGGGGAAGAGGAAGAAGAAGAAAGAAAAAGGAGGAGGATGAGGGAGGAGGAAGGAGGATGAAGAAGGAGGGGGAGGAGGAGGAAAAGAAAAGGAAACTACATTGGCAACAGTTCCCACAGGTAGGGGTTGGAATTTGTGGTCTTAACCTAACGGTTTGATTGACTGCTCCAGCAAAAATTTTAACAACTTTCATCAAATTTAAAAAAGACACAGAGTTTTATAATATTCAAAACGCTCAGAATATAATCCAAATTACTGGGCATACAAAGAATGAGAAAAATCTGAAATTGCCTCGAAAAGCAGTCAGCTGACATCAACACTAAAATGACATAGATACTGAAGTTATCTGACAAAGGCTTTACAGCAGCTATATACAAATGTTCCAATAAGCATCACAAACACACTTGGAATAAATGAAAAAATAGAATGTCTTGGTAAATAAATAGAAAGTATAAAACAGAACCAAATAGTAATTTTAGAACTGAAAAATACAATAACCAAAATTAATAACTCATGGTATGGGATTAATAGCAGACTGGAGATGACAGAAGAGTTAGATAAGTTAAAAATAGATCAATAGAAATTAATATGCATAGTAAAGAGAAAAATATATATTTTTTTAATGAGCAAAGCCTCAGGGACATGCAGAACACTAAGAAAAGTGACTAACATTCATGTCATCAGAGTTCCAGAAAAAGAGAAGAAGGAGTATAATGCTGAATAAATAGTTGAAGAAACAATGACTGTAAACTTCTCATATTTGGCAAAAGACACTTATCTACAGATTCAAGAAGCTTGGCAAACTCAAGCTGGATAAACCAAAAGAGTCTCATCATCAAACATAACAAAATTACTGAACTAAAAACAATAAAAAACTTCTTGAAAACAGCAAGAGAAACACAATGCATTTTTAGAGGAAAATAATGATTTAAGTAACTGCAGATTTCTCATCAGAATACCACAGCAGCCAGAAGTAGCACAACATGCTTTAAGTGCTGAAATTAAAGAACCGTTAATGCACAATTCTATATCCAGTGAAAAACTCCACAGAAATGAAGGTGAAATAAAGATATTCTCAGTGAAGGAAAACTGAAAGAATCTACTGCCAGCAGGCCTGCTCTAAAAGAATATATAATCAGAGATAAAGAGGGATACTGAATATTAATAAAATATTCAAATCATCAAGAAGACATAATAATCTTAAATGTTTATGCACCTTGTAACGTAGTTTCAAAATTCTTGAAACTGACACTGACAGAACTGAAAGGAGAAATAGGTATAGGCATATGCACAATTATAGTTGAAGTCTTCAACAAACTTCTTTCAGTAATAGATAGATCTAGGAAACAAAAAAATTCCTAAGGATACAGTAGAACTCAACAACACCTTCAACTAACTACTTCGAATTGAATTTTATAGAACATTCCACCCAGCCACATCAAGATAAACATTCTTTTCAACAACACAGTGAACATTCACCAAGATAGGCTATACTCTGACTCATAAGCCAAAGCTGAACAAATTTAATAAAAGGAACTGAAATGTAAAGTTTGTTCTTGAACAATGATCAAATTAAACTGGAAATCAATAAATGATAACAGAAAAAATCTTCAAACATTCAGAAATTAAACAACCCACTTCTAAGCAATCCGTAGGTCAAAAAGGAAGTCTCAAGAGAAGTCAGAAAATATTTTGAAATAAAAGGGAGGTAAAACATAGAAAATTTATGGGATGCAGTTAAAGTAGTCCTTAGAGGAAAATTTGTAGCAGTTTGTAGCACTAAATACTTAAATTAGGAACGAAAAAATGTCTCAAATCAGTTAACTCAGTTTCTACCTTAATAAACCAAAAGCAAAACAAATTTACAGCAAAGGAAAGAAATGATAAGTATGAGAAATCAATGAAATTGAAAACAGAAAAGCAGTAGAGAAAATCAGTAAAACCAAAAGTTGGTTCTTTCAAAAAAGTGATAAAGTTAATAATTCTCTAGCAAGACTGACAAAGGAAAAAAGAGAACAAATTAGCAATATCAGGAATGAGAGGGGGGAATATCATTACAGATTCTACAAACATTGAAAGGATAACAAGGAATGCTACAAAAGAAAAACACACACAAAGACACACACAATTCCACACATACATATACATTCAACAGCTTAGAAGAAATAGACCAATTCCTTGAAAACTGCAAACTAATAAAACTCACCCAAGATGAAATACGTAATATGAATAGTGCTAAAACTATTGAAGAAATTGAATTTGTGTTTTTGTTTTTGTTTTTGTTTGAGACGGAGTCTCGCTCTGTGGCCCAGGCTGGAATGCAGGGGCGTGATCTCGGCTCACTGCAAGCTCCGCCTCCCGGGTTCACGCCATTCTCCTGCCTCAGCCTCTCCGAGTAGCTGGGACTACAGGCGCCCGCCACCACGCCCGGCTGATTTTTTTTTTTTTTTTTTGTATTTTTAGTAGAGACAGGGTTTCACCGTGGTCTCAATCTCCTGACCTGGTGATCCGCCCGCCTTGGCCTCCCAAAGTGCTGGGATTACAAGCGTGAGCCACCGCGCCCGGCCTTGAGTTTGTGTTTTTAAAAATCTTCCAAACACGAAATCTCCAGGCCCAGGTAATTTGACCAAAAATTTGAAAAAGATGCCACCAATTCTACACAATCTTTTTCAGGACATGGAAGAGAACACTTCCTCATTCATTTAATTAGACTAGCCTTAGCCTAATACCAACACCAAACAGGCAATTCTAAAATAAAATTTAAAAAAAAAAAAAACTGCAGACCAAGGTCAAGAACATGAATGCAAAAATTTTCAACAAAATATTAGCAAATAGAATACATCAGAAAAAAATAGACTGAAAAAAATATAAAGAGCCTCAGGAATCTATGGCACTATAACATTCATGTCATCAAAGTCCTAGAAAGTGAGGAGAAAAAAGACAGGGCTAAAAAGTCTCTGAAGAATTAATGACTGAAAACTTCCCAAACTGACAAAACACATAAATTTCCAGAATCGAGAACCTGGGAAAATTGCAAACAGCATAAACCTCAAAAAATCCATAAGGCATATCATGATCAAACTTCTGAAAACTAAACATAAAAAAAAGAAATCAAGAAGCCAGCAAGAGAGAAGTGGCATCCTACCTATAAAAGGAAAACAATTCAAATGACAGTGTATGTCTCATCAGAAACCAGGGAGGCAAGAAGGAAGTGGAACAATATTTTTGAAGCACTGAAAGGAAAGAACTGTCAACTGAGAATCCAATATCTATTTAGCAATAAAGGGATCATGAAGACAATTCTCTTAGGAAAACAAAGAGAATTTTTCACTAAAAGAATGGCTAACATTTTCTAAACAGAAATATATAAAAGGGAGGAAGGAAGAAAACTATAGGCAAAAATACAGGAAAAATAAAACAGACTTTCACTCTTTTTTGAGTTTTCTAAATTATACTTGATGGAAGCAGAAAAAATTATAATATTGTCTGCTGTAATTCTAAATGTGTAAAGAGGAACTATTTAAAGACAACTATATTATAAGTGAGAAAGTTTAATCAAACATGAAGACAGATAAGTTTGCAACACTTTACTAGAACTGGATAATGACACCAGTAGACCGAGAAGTTATGTATATATAATTTAATATCTAGAGAAACAGCTAAAATAGCTATCAAATCAACATGAAATTCTAAAAAAAGTTAGAGTAACCCATAAAAGGCAGGGGAAAAGATGTGAAAAACAGAGGGAACAAACAGAACAAAACATAAAATAAGACTTAAGCTCTAAGATATAAATAATCACATTAAATGTAAATGGTCTATATACAACAAAAAGATTTACAGCAAGGATTTTTATTTAAAATGGTCCAACTATATGCTATCTATACAATGATATAAGGCAAGTTTAAAGCACAAGGACGGATAAAGATATGAAAACATTAATCAAAAGAAAGAAGAGACTTCAGGTGAAAGGAAATTACAGAGACACAGAAAAATGTTATATAGTAATAAAATGGGAAATCCACCAAGAAGACACAGCAGTCCTAAGTGTGTATGCACCCAACAACAGAGCTGCAAAATGCAGGAGCAAAAACTTACAGAGCTGAAGGAAAAAATCAACAAATCTAAAATTGTATTGTGAGATTTCAACATTCCTCCCTGAATAACAGATAGGACAACTGGACAGAAAGTCAGCAAAGATACAAAAGAAACTCAACAATGCCATCAATCAGTATGACGTTACTGACTTTTATAGAACAATGCACCCAATACCAGCAGAGTAAACATTTTGTCAAGTGCCTACAGAACATATACCAAGATGTAGTATACTTGGGCCATAAAACAAACACCAACAATTAAAATAATTAAAATAATACAAAGTATGTTCTTTGACCACAACGAAATCAAACTAGAAATCAGTAAAAGAAAGGTAATAGGGAAATCTCCAAAACTTGGAAACTAAGGAACATACTTTAAATAATCTAATGTCAAAGTGGGAGTCTCAAGAGAAATTTTAAAATGCAGACAATGGAATGAAAATGAAAAATACAACATATCAAAATTTGTTAGATACAGCTAAAGCAATGCTAAGAGAATTTATAGCACTACATGTATATAAAGAAGAAACTTCTCAAATAAACAATCTAAGTTCCTACCTAAAGAACCTAGAAAAAGAGCGAAATAAACCCAAAGCAAGCAGAAGGGAGAAAATAATAAAGATAAGAGCAGGAGTCAATAAAATCGAAAACAGAAAAACAATTATGTGAGAAAAATCAACAAAAAAAGAGCTTTTTTTTTTTAAGATTGATAAAATTGACAAACCTTGAGCAAGACTTGAGAAGATACAAATTACCAATATCAGGAATGAAACGGGGTATCACTACAGATTTTGCAGACATAAAAATAATAAGTAAATACTACAAACAACTCTACACACACGAATTTGACAACTTAGGCAAAATGGACCCATTCCTCAAGAAACACAAACTATCGCAACTCACTCAATATGAAATAGATCAGTTGAATTAGCCCCAAAATTTGAAGGAATTGAATTTGTAATGTAAGAGTTTCAGAAAACATACATGACTACCAAGTTGGGGTTTATTCCCAAGATACAAGGTTGGTTCAATATTCAAAAATCAATCATTGTAATCCGAAATATTAATAGGCTAAAGAAGAAAAATTACATGATCATATCAATTGATGCAGAAAAGGAATCTGACAAAAGTGCCCACAGAACATATACCAAGATGTAGTATACCCTGGGCCATAAAACAAACACCAGCAATTAAAAGAATTGAAGTCATACAAAGTATGTTCTACGACCACAGTGAAATCAAACTAGAAATCAATAAAGGAAAGGTCATGGGGAAATCTCCAAAACTTGGAAACTGAAGAACATACTTTGATTTGACAAATTTCGACATGTATCATGAGAAAAGTTCCCAGAAAAATAGGAATAGAAGGACCCTTCTTAATCTGATAAAGAGCATCCATAAAAAAACCTACAGCTGGCATTATACTTAATAGAGAAAGACTGAGTATTTTCTCCCTAAGATTGAGAACAAGACAAGGATGCTCATTCTCATCACTCTTATTCAACATGGTACTGTTAACTTCTAGCCAGTACAATAATGGGAGGAAAGGAATAAAGATTAGAAAGGAAGAAATACAACTGTCTCTATATGCAGATGACATGATTGTCTACGTAGAAAATATCAAGGAGGCCAGGCACAATGGCTCATGCCTATAATCCTAGCACTTTGGGAGGCCAAGGCAGGCGGATCACCTAAGGTCAGGAGTTCGAGACCAGCCTGGCCAACAAGGCGAAACCCTTTCTCTACCAAAAATACAAAAATTAGCTGGGCATGGTGGCACATGCCCGTAGTCCCAGCTACTCGGGAGACTGATGCAGGAGAATCACTTGAACCCAAAAGGCAGAAGTTGCAGTGAATTGAGACCACACAACTGCACTCCAGCCTGGGCAATAGAGCAAGACTCCATCTCAAAAAAAAAAAAACAAAACTGGAAGCAAAAAACAAAAAACAGAAAATCTCAAGGAATCTACCAAAACACTTCTATCACTAAGAAGTGAGTTTAGCAAGGTCACAGAAGACAAGATAAACATACAAAAAAATTGCATTTCTATATACTAGCAGTGAACATATGAATACTGAAATTAAAAATATAATACCAATTATAATGACAAAAAATGAAAAGAGTATATAAAATATGTATAGGACTTATATGTTGACAAATACAAATGCTGATGAAAGAAGCCAAAGATCTAAATAAATGAAGAGACATACTATATTCATGGATGAAAGACTCAACATAGTAAATATGTCATATCTTCCCAAATATTATACAGGTTTAATGCAATTCCTATCAAAATCCCAGCCCAGGCCAGGCACAGTGGCTCATGCCTGTAATCCCAACACATTGGGAGGCCAACGCTAGGGGGTTGCTTGAGCCCAAGAGTTCAAGGCCAGCCTGGGCAGCATGGTAAGAACCTGTCTCTAAAAAGAAAAAAATTTTTTAATAAGCAGGGCATAATGGCACTTGCCTGTAGTCCTAGCTACTCAGAAGGTTGAGTTAGGAGGATCGTTTTAGCCTGGGGAGCCAAAGCTGCAGTAAGCCATGACCAATGATTGTACCACTGAACTCCAGCCTGGGCAACAGAGCGAGATCCTGTCTCAAAAAAGTAAAAACCTCAGCATAGGTTTTATAGATATAGACAAGATGATTCTAAAATTTGTATGTAGAAACAAAGAAACCAGAATAGCTAAACTAATTTTGAAAGAGAATAGGTAAGAATAATCAATCTGCCCAAGTTCAAAACTTATTAAATAGCTACAGTAATCAATACTGAGCAGTATTCGCTAAGGAATAAACATATAAATCAATGGGACAGAATACTGAACCCAGAAATAAATCCACACAGATACACCCAACTGATTTTGACAAAGGCATAAAAACAATTCCATGGAGAAAAGATGGAGCCAGGCACAGTGGCTCACTCCTATAATCCCAGCACTTTGGAGGCTAAGGTGGGCGGATCACTTGAGCCCAGGAGTTGGAGACCAGCCTGGTCAACACAAGGAGATTTCGTCTCTACAAAAACAAAAATAAAAATAAGTTAGCTGGGCATGATGGCACACACCTGTGATTCCAGCTACTTGGGAGGCTGAGGTGGAAGGATCACTTGAGTCCAGGAGGTCAAGGCTACATTGAGTCATGTTCACACCACTGCACTTCAGCCTAGGTAGGCTACGCAGTGAGATCCTGTCTCAAAAAAAAAAAAAAAAAAGATGACGTTTTCAACAAATGGTGCTTGGGGAGGTGGACATCCATAGGCAAAAAAACTGACCTTCAACCTAAACTCTGTACCTTCTACAAAAACTAACTTGAAATGGATCACAGACTTAAATGTTAAGCTATAAATACTTCAAAAAGAGGAGAAAATCTTTGGGATCTAGGGCGAGACAAAGAATTCTTAAACTTGACTCCAAAATTATGATCCATGAATTTTAAAAAAAGGATAAATTGGACTTCACCAAAATTAAAAACTTGTACTCCACAAAATACCTGTAAAAGATATGCAATAGACTGAGGGAAAATATTTGCAAAACACCTGTCTAACAAAGGTCTAGTATCTAGACTATAAAAGAATTATCAAAACCCAAATAGAAAAAGCAAACAAGCGAATTAGAAAATGGGCAAAAGACAGAAAAAGATGTATATATTACTGGTAGGAATGTAAAATGGTACTGTCACTCTGGAAAACAATCTGGCACTTTTCCAAAAGGTTGCATACTGTATCATTCCATTTATTTAATATTCTTGAGATGAGAATATTATAAAAATGAAAATCAGATTTCTAGTTGCCCGTAGATAAGGAGAGGGTAGGGACAAGAGAGAAGTGAATATGGCTATAAAAAGACAGCATAAGGGATTCTTGAGTTGGTGGACATGTTCTGTACCTTGATTGTATCAATCAAGTTGTGATATCATAATCAATATCATAGTTGTGATATAATAGTAAAATTTTCAAGAGAGTACCATTGAAGGAAATTGGGTACAGGGTACACTGAACCTCTCTGTACTACTACTTACAGCTGCATGTGAATCTACAATTATTTAAAAATAAATCATTAGATTTCTTAAAATGCATGTTATTTCTTTTAGGTCTTCTGCACGAATGACTTGTAATTGTGTGAACTTTTATATATGATTAAGGGCTACGTAATAGTAACCTGTTAAGTGAGTTATTTAGAATTCCTAAAACTTGATATTCATTAATTGAAACTAGAAGATTATTTTGGCTCTCAATTCTGAATTCTACTAAGAAAGCTGTCTGCCAGGCAGATTTCCACAGAGCTGTGAAGCTCTTACTGTGTATGTAGGCTCAACCGATCATTGGAATCACTTTTGGGGGTGGTATACGTCGTACTTTGCTATCTTACTGGGTTGCAATTTTCAGTGTCTCCTAGTGTGGTTTGTTTTTTTCTGTTTTGTTTTTACCTGAAATTAATCTTGGTTTAGCTTCACAATTATTAAGTTTGTTGGGATTGTTTGCTTAACTTCACAGTTAAGAAATTCCTATTCATATGAGCAGTATGTCTAGCCTATAACTTTCCAATAACTAAACTTGCGCATGTCTCACGTGTTGTGACTCGAAATGGGTCATCCTTACCTGTATTGCTAAAACAGATGTACACATAATCCCAGAAGAATTTGCTTGGACACTGAATCTTTATTGTTATCACTGAATTATTTTTCCACTGGAAAGTGGAGAGAACTTGGGTGGATAGGCTGGGAGGTCTTTTGCTCCACAAACTGCCATGGCAAAAGAAGTATGAGGTCCTTGAGTTTAGACTCTCTGGTTTGAATACACACTTTCCTAGCCGATTTGAATAGCAAGAAGTCCAAACTGGAGTTGCTAATGAAAGCAGGTATTATGTTATTGAATGAAACAAGACCCAGATACATTGAACATCAAATGCATAAACAGCAGTGTGGACTGTTATGAACATTAATGATTCTGACTTGCATTAATGTCCAGGTGAAGGGTCTTCCTATTTCAGCCCAGGGATGCACTGTTAAGAATACAATTTCATTTTCCACAGAACAAAGTGTGCTTTGTACACGTGCTGGTGCCATTTGTGGCTGAGAAGAACTTTCTCGGATTGCTTTGGAATGATGAAGAGTATGTCTCTCATCCAAGAACTGAAATGATACCTTCAGGTGAGTCCAGAGTCCAAATCCTCAAAGGAGGGATTTAGGAAAGCATTCGAGAGGATCAGGTTTAAACCAAACAATCCCTTAAGAAGAAATTCCATTCAAGTTCTTTCTTTAAAACAGGAAATTAAACAGAGTCATTATAAGGCAAACTCAAGAGAGTGGTAGCACCATCCCTTCCAACTGTTAGTTGCATGAATTTCATTTTGGGTCATCTGTGAATCGAAACTGTTTAAATTTGATCCTGCTAACCACAGCTCTTTTAAAGTACAACCATCAGAAACCTAGGCAAAATGCATCCTTTTAGAAGCATGTAATATATCTGAAGAACAACTCTTTGCATAATTATCAAGATTTAAGTCTCCTGCAGTATTATTTTAAGTATTTTATTAAATTCATGGGCCTATTCCCAAAACTCTTGTAGCAGTGGACAGGGGCAGATTATAGAACATGAATTCTTTCAAGACCCTGGTTGAGTTAACATACTTTATTACAATTACTTGAGGCAAGCCAGAAAGTGAAACTGGTAAAGCAGGCATTGGTTGGCACACTTTCCAGATGTTTTTATTTTTAAGTTTTCATTAAGTGATTATCAGCAGAATAGCCAATGCTATGTAAATGCAACAAGACTGAAATCCCTCCCAGTAAATAACTCTCTCAGTTCCTTTCAACAAAGCCTTCACCCCACGGCTGAATTGCACATTGTTCTATAGGAACACAAGAAGAAAGACTTCATACACATCTTCTAAAATTCTTGTCAGGGCAGAATGTTGGTGCAAACTCCTCTTGAAACATTAAATGATGAATGCTTAAAATTAATCTGGTTTTACTGGAATGTTTTTTCTGTGATGTGAAAATGAGGGATTTGGACAAAACTGTTCAATTCAATCAAGGTCTTCACTTGTTTGATTCAGTGAAATGTTCCCTAACTCTGCTGTCCCCAACCTTATTGGCACCAGGGACTGGTTTCATGGAAGACAATTTTTCCACAGACCAGGGGTGAGGGATCGTTTTGGGATGATTCAAGTGCGTTGCATTTATTGTGCACTTTATTTCTATTATTATTACATTGTAATATATAATGAAATAATTGTATATTTATACATACAACTCACCGTAATGTAGAATCAGTGGGAACCCTGAGCTAGTTTTCCTGCATCTAGAGGGTCCCATCTGGCCGCGATGGAAGACAATGACAGATCATCAGGCATTAGATTCTCACAAGGTATGTGCAACCTAGATCCCTCGCATGTGCCAGACCTATATTGATCAGTGGCCCTGGAGTTTGGGGACCCCCTACCCTAAAAGATCTAGAGAAGGGAAGAGATGGGAGCCTGCCTGGCATATTTGAGAAACAGCAAGGGGGTCATCAGTTTAAAGGAGCAGAGTGAGAGGGTAGGGAAAGCTGTAGGAGACAAGGTCAGGGCAGCATAGGACCAGATGGTGCTGGGCCTCACAGCCCACTGGAAACTTTGCCATTTCATTCTCAATAGGAAAGGGAGCAAGAGGAGGCCTTGGATCACAGTAGTGACAAGATATGGAGCTGGGCATGGAATCAGCCTCCCTCAACCACAGATCCCCAAATGGAAAGGAAGGGCTGTTGGAAAGAGGGGAGGGGAGCAGATGCTGGGGCGAGAGCCAACAATGTGCACAGCACACTATTTCCCACAGTGAATGATAGAAAATAAAGCAAAGTATGTTTTTGAAACCAGGAATACTCACACATGTGTGACACATACACATACAGAGAGAGAGAAAGAAATTTTACATCCCAAATACCTTTGTAGCGATGACAAAGTGAACAAAGTACAGAGACAAAAGAATTGAACATCACTGAAGTGCTTTGATCAAGACTAATTATTATTATTTTTAAATTAGGGTCACTTTGAAGAGTTCAGACTCCTCAGGAGTATATCTTGTTGGTTCCATCTGTCCAATGTTTCAAGAAACAATCTGTTTTGGCAGTTAACTTTGTCTACAATTCGTACATAGAATATGTTAAACATCTGTCCCTGATCAACTTAAATATCACTGCCTTTATTGCATCTACTGCTGGCCCATCAGAATATAACTATATACAAGAGAAGGGTTTTTTTCCACCTAGTCTCAAGAACTGCATCTTTGTAGCATAATCATTCTCTCAGGACTAAAAGGAAACATTTCTAAGTGTGACAATTATGTATAGATATTATTAATTTGGGGACCACATGGGATGAATTGGGCCCAACGCCTATTTAAATATATGTCCACCCTCATTTGCAGCTGATAGCTTGGAGATTTTTTTTTATTTTTTGTCAGCCAGGACATCACTCAACCCATCTTCCATGAAAGAATTAACTTCCATCAGTACAAATGTGCCTACCAATGTGGTTTCCACCCAGCCGTCATTGACGGTCCCAAGACAGCCCCTTAGGAAAGGTTCTCTCTACACACAACACCATGAATGATTAAGATCTACTGTGTGTCAGGTACCAGACTGAGCTCTTCACCTACAATACTCCAGTTTCACCCCTTATAGCTGTGTGATCTTGGGTAATGTGCTTTTCATCTCTGAGCCTCAGCTTCCTCATCTGTAAAATGGGGAGAACCTCACAACGTGTTGTGAAGATCAAATGAGTTAATGCATGTAAGATACTTAGAACTATGCCTAGCACATCATAAGCACTAAATGTGTAGCCTATTAATTATCTAATTTTAAAATCCTCACAACAAATTTAAGGGAGAACATCATCTTCTCCATCGTATTGATTAAGGGGAAGAGAAGATAAATAACAATAGTAATGATTATAAATAATGCTAATAACTGGGCTAAGCAAGTTAGGTACATTATCGCTAGCAGTGATATATTATCACCATTATAATGGTGACAGTCCTTTCCTAAGGGGCTATTTAGTGAGTGTCAGTGACAGCTGGGTGGAAATCCCACATTGGTTGGCATATGAGTACTGATGGAAGTTAATTATTTCATGGAAGATGGGTTGAACGATGTCCCGGCTGACAAAAGGAAATATCTCCAAGATATGATAGTGTACATTATCACTAGGGGTTAATGTCACATGGCTGGATTGACGGAACCAATATTCAAACCCAGGTCTTCTGACAGGAATATCTGTGCTCATTCTGTTATACCAGACTACCTCCATCCTTGAGGAGTTTTGTCTACATGGTAGAAGTCAAGTTTAAATTTAATTCTAAATCAATTCTAAAACCCCACTAAATTGGCTAGTGGATTATGAAAACCTTTGTTTTAGTCAAGTGAACAAATCAGTAAGTTTGTCATCATGATTTCTTTTTACTGTTTTACTAAAACTACCTTCTGTTTTTCAAATGCTGTGGGGTTTATTTTTATTTCCTCCTTTGGTTAAAAAGGTAAAGTTATCCAACAATGGACTTCAAAGTTTTTTTTTATATTAAAGCCTATCTCAGGAAATGACTTGGCTTTGAGAGGATGGGCAGTCCCTGTACACCAGAGCCAATAATTTCATACCTAAGCAACGAGATTCAAAGCAATACAACATTGAATGCAAGCATGGGCTAGAACCATGTTTCTTACAGTGAGGTTCAAGGATGATCCTGCATCAAATAAAGTGGGCTGGTGCTTAGAAAAGGCGCAAATTGCTGGGGCAGACTGACCGAATATAGTGATTTCGGAATAAGAGATAGCCATCTGCATTTTTACTAGTTCATCTTGTGATCTCCATGTACAATATAGCTTTACATATATGACTTCCTCGTTCTCATAATCTTTATGCCTGAGTACAGCTATTTTATTTTGTTTCACAAATTATCCTACCGGACTTCAATAAAGTAGACTCACAATTATAAAAATAATCCTCATCAAGGCAGAATTTGCAAATGAGCAGCTTATTTGTTTTACTATTTGGGCACCAGTGTCTTATTTTCAAACATAAATCTGGCCAAGGAATCCTGTTTAAAATAAAAATAAAATAAAAAATACTTCTATCTTCTATAATTTCTGATACATTCTCAGATATAATCTCTTCAACTTACCCACTCCCTTCCATTTTTCTTTCTTTTTTTTAAATTTTTTTTGAGATAGAGTCGCAGTCTGTCACCCAGGCTGGAGTGCAGTGGCACGATGTCTGCTCACTACAACCTCCGCCTCGCTCCCAGGTTCAAGCTATTCCCCTGCCTCAGTCCCCAAAGTAGCTGGGACTACAGTCGTGTGCCACCATATCCAGCTAATTTTTTGTATTTTTAGTAGAAATGAGGTTTCACCATATAGGCAGGCAGGTCTCGAACTCCTGACCTCAAGTGATCTGCCCACCTCAGCCTCCCAAAGTGCTAGGATTACAGGTGTGAGCCACCACACCTGGCCATTCCCATCATTCTTTCTAATCTATCCTTCTAACAACATAAAATGAGAACTTATCATTTTTTCCTGTATATTTCTTAACTCCTTTTCTGGTTAATGCTCTTAAATCTACTTTACAGTTTACTGATTTTTTCCTCAATTATATCCTGCCTGCTATTTAATCTATTCATTGCATTTTTAATGTAATGATAATTTTCATTGATAAAAGACTTATTTCCATGTTTTTTAAGCCTACAGTTTCTTTTTTCATAATTTCCTATTTTCACTGTAGTTTTTGATATCTTAAACCATTTAAATCCTATTTATTTTATGAACAGTCATGTCCTTTGCTATTTTAGTTACATTTTACACAGTATTTCTATTTTCTGTAGCATGTGTAGTATCTAGGAATCAACTATAGTGAATAAAAAGGTCTTTCATTTGGGGCTTGATAAAGTCAGAAATGAAGAGACTATTTAAAGGCAGAGTGGTAAGTCCTTGAGCTAAGGACATGGGAATCTGAGAAGGTGTAGGCGCACGGTTCAGACCTGGGTCCCAAGACCAGACACTGGATCTTACCAATCAAAAAGGGACAGAAAAATCTAGGAAACTGGGAAGGCTGGTCTCTTACTGAAAAGAGGCCTGCAGAACCATAGGCACTGGCTGTGGGGAGCCCTGCCCCAAAACAGTCATTGGTGTTTTGGAAACCTATCAAATCACTTTGCACAATGATTCCTTCATAGAGAAGATAAGAATTTTTCAAGAAGACAGCTTTAAAAATGACAAGTACAGGCCGGGCGTGGTGGCTCATGCCTGTAATCCCAGCACTTTGGAAGCCTGAGGTGGGCGGATCATGAGGTCAGGAGTTCAAGACCAGCCTGGCCAACATAGTGAAACCCTGTCTCTCCTAAAAATACAAAAATTAGATAGGCATGGTGGTGCACGCCTGTAATCCCAGCTACTCGGGAGGCTGAGGCAGGAGAATCGCTTGAACCCGGGAGGTGGAGGTTGTGGTGAGCCAAGATCGCGCCACCGCACTCCAGCCTGGACAACAGAGCAAGACTCCATCTCAAAAAAAATAAAAATAAAAATGACGAGTACAAACATTTTCCATTGAAACTATAAATTCCCACAACTAACTGGAAGGCAGTGAAGAATAGCATAGTTGTTAAAGGCATCATTTAATAGTGAGAAAAATCTAGGTTTGAATGTTGATTCCACCTTCCTGCCCATATGACCTTGGATAAATTTTTTAACTGCTCTGTGCCTCCCATTCGTCCTCTGTAACATGGGAATAATAATAGTCTCTCCTTATACTTGTCAAGATAGGCTGTTATTTCCATAATAACCTCACAAAATCAGTGACTTAGCACACAAAAAAGTTTATTTCTCACCCACACTTCATGCCCCTCACACATCAGTAATAGGCTGTGTTCCTTGTTATCATCACTCATGGCCCCTGCCCAACAGAAGTTCAATCTCTGTGCTTCTGTAGTCGCTGTAGAAGAGGACTAGAGAGCATTGCATTGTCTCACACTGGCAATTCAGTGCTTCCCCTGGAAGTGACCCACATTACTAACACTCTTATCTCATTGGCCAAGTAAGTCACATGTCCCCACCTAACTTCAAAGAAATACAAAAGTGAAGTGCTACTGATGCAGGGCAGTCGAGCCCCAAAATTAGGACTTAGCCTGGGAGGGTTCTTGGCTTTTCCCAGGAAAGAATTCAAGGGTGAGCCAGTGGTGTTAGACAGCAACTTTTATTGAAGCAGCAGTGTACAGCAGCAGCAAAGGTACTGCTCCGTGCAGAGCATGGCTACCCCATAGGCAGTGTGTCCAGAGTAGCAGCTCAAAGACAGTTCTGAAGTGATACTTATGCCCACTTTTAATTACCTGCATATTAAGGGACAGGTTATGCAGAAATTTCATGGAAAGGGGTGGTAAATTTTGGTGTTGCCATGGCAGTGGTAACTGACATGGCACACTGGTGGGCATGTATTATGGAAAGCTGCTTCTGCTCTGTCCCTGTTTTAGCTAGTCCTCAGTTTGGTCCAGTGGCTAAGCTCCGCCTCTAAAGTCAAGTCCCACCTCCTACCTCACTACCACGCTTGAAAGAGGCAGAAAATTGTGTGAACAGCCCTAATGACTATGACAGTCCCTCATAAAGCCTTCTGAGGGTTATATGAGGTAATGTCTATCAAAGTCATGTAACAATAAATAAATCTTACGTGTCTGTGGTTTTGATACCAATCATAAAGCATTGCCTATTGTCGAAAAGATGTATTTTACTTTTGGAAGTTTAGGACTGCTGTATATAGTATATAGCAGCATTTAAAGTAGATTTCAAAGGCTCAATAAACATCATCACTGCATATTTTTTGGATAAATAAAATTTGTAAGACCATCTCTGGAGGACAGAATTCAAACACACAACTAACAATGCAAATATCAAACCCATAGCGTTCTATAAATTGCATATGACATTTGTATATCCTGGTTCTGATTAGAACCAAGCTCTACAATGAGATGGTGGTGGTTGCAGAGGAGACAGAAACAACGCTAATGGCTCAATAATTGAGAACATATGATGTGCTGTCTTTGGCTATGCGCTTTATGTGCATCATCTTATTCTCACAACAACCCAAGAGGTTGTTTTTACCTCCATTTTATGCTCTTTTACCTCCATTTTATAGATGGGGAAGCAAAGGCACAGAGAAGTCAAGTAATTTTCCCAAGGTTCTAGTAGATCACAGAGTATTCAGGAAATATGATGGAAGTTCAATACTCTTTATTGCTCTGCCCTCTGGTCTCAGTAGATTTGGCCTCAGATAGTCATGGGGTCCTATATGGTGGTGGCCAACCAATTAAGTTATTTAGATACACATATGTGGAAACCAACAAAAAAGGAGTATGTTTTTACCCACATGTTTTGATGCTTGAATATTGCCATTGCTGGGTCTAAATTGAAACCGACCATCAGCTGTCTAAAGAGCCAATAGATGCCATTCTGGTGAAGACTGATCACATTTCCATTTACAGAGATGCTAGACTTTTTTCTGGAGTTGGGGCACCCAGCAAAGCCACAGCCATCTGTGGGTCTGTGTTGTTAAAGGCAGCTGATGTTTGTTGGGAAATCACCATGTGCCAAGCACAAGGTGAGAACTGCCCATACGTTTTTTCATTTAATCAGCAAAACAATCCCAGGACTGTGGCAACTACTGTCCTTCCCATTCACCAGATAAGGCAAGTGAGATTTGGAGGGGAGACAGCCAGGCTACAAAGCAAGGTCTGTGTGACCCCAGAGCCTCACCTATCCTCCCTTTCCAGCATGGACCATGTGGGGTTCAGGTTAGTGGAAAGAAAAGGGTGGAATTTCAGTTCTAACTTTGCTGTTTGCACAACTGGCAGTTCTGTGAAGGTCCTTTGTCCTCTAGATGGACTTTAGTTTTTCCCCTTGTAAAATGCAGATAATGCCTCAAATATCTCATAAACCACCAATCACTCTTTCAACGAGCTGGAACTTGTGATAGAAATCAAAAGTCTACTTTTTTCTGAGCAACACACAATGTTATAGACATTTTGTTGTCATAGTGGCCACACATGAAAAGTTTTAAGGATCAAAACTGTAGTAGTATTACAGAAATATATTTGATAGTAACATCTGATTCTGTCTTATAGAATAAAATTCCCATGTTCCACCAAGAAATCTTCTGTCCACTCCTGGGGTGAGAACTGCTGCACAAAATAACCTTAATAACTTCACCTCTAACTCTAAAATGTGACCAGTTTCTGACCACATTTCTCAATTGAAAGAGCAAAGACAGGGGGTAGCTTCTGTAATTTGTACATCGTGTTCCATGTATCTATTGCTTTCTTAATACAAACAAAAGCTAGGCTGGTAATTACACCTAGAAGATAAAGAAAGCATTGTAAGAAGTTTAAAATGGGCTGAGAACCAGAGCACTAGTGATAATTAGCAAAGCATATCATTGAATAAAACAGGTAATTAGCCATGATAATGGAAATGTACACAGGACCTAATTAACAGAACTTTTCCTTACTATCTCTTGGGACAGACAGTAAACATTTTATATTTAACTATCACACCCATGTGCATAATTTCTTAGTTGATTTTGGCCCAACTGACTGGGTAGTAGTCAAAACATCCAAAAAGTTGAGGGCAGTCAAAATGCTGAAGTTTTTTATTCATACCGTTTCCAGTGAGCCAAAGACAACATGAGTATGAATTGAAAGCATTCTATGATATCAAACCAAGATTCTTGTAAGAATTGCTTTCACCTGATATCTGTGTTAGCAGTTCCTGTAATCCCAAAGAAACAACACCTCATCCTACTCCTTCCTTTATTCTAGGATGGAGAAAGGTCTTAATCCCTCAGTCAACTGCCATCTGGCTTCCATGCACATTAGTTTAGCAGATCCACTCAGGGTGGAGTTTCCAACGACCACCATGTTGCCAAAACCAATAGAAGCCAATTGATATATTTTCTCCTTATCCTTCTTGACCTTTTTAGTACTTTGGACTCTGTTGACCACTCCCTCCTTTAAAACGTACCCTGTTCTGTGATGCCCACTCTCTTGCTTTTCCTCTTACCCCTATAGTTTTACCTTCTCCATCTCTTTTACTAGCTCTCATTTTTTTGCCCTCTTTTCCCTTTATGAATAATCACTATGTAATCTCACGCCCACAACACTTCTAATTAAGCTGTTGCTTCCTTTACATGTCTACTCCCAATGCCTTAGCTCCAGCACTCAACATTTGTCCCCTGGATTATCTCATTGCCTTCCTAATTTTTCTCCCTGCTCCCTATTTTCCACCCCCGGCCCAAATCCATTCTGTACCACTATTTTCAAACTGCAGCTCTGATCCTGTTCTTTGTTCTCTGTTCTCTGGGCTTCTTTTTACAAAGTCAGTTTGTATATGAGACAATTAGGGTAGTTTGTAACTGCTCCGGGCTACATAAGTGACTCTAGAGGCTGGGTTGATAGAGGCAATAGCTGCTTTCACAGACATGTGCTTCCCAAGGGGAAAGTTATACCAAGGCCAGACTGAGAGGCAGGTGACTCTCCCAGGATTTTCCTGAAGCAGGGGTTTTGCCACCTGAAATACAGTAGCCAGAATGCATTCTGATCATTCATAAGCCCAGTTTCCTTGTCAAGTTTCATTCTGGCTTAAGGACAGTATATGGATAAGCATCATAAGCAAGGAGAACCAGTAAATCCCTGACTCAAGTATACCAGGAAAGTCACTGGCCGATATTCTTATTTCCTGTTATAGTGCCTGTTTCATTAGGATTAAATTAGGCTGCTAGTAATACAAAACCTAAAGTCACAAAACCTAGATGGAAGTTGAGTTCTCTCTTACACAAAGTCCAAAGGTAAGCAGTCCAGGGCCGGTAAGGTGCTCCCTGATCATCAGATACAATCTCCTTCCAAGTTCCTGCTCTACTATCATCAACACACTACTTCCAATCCGGCTGTTTGAGCCCCAGCCTTCATGTCTGTGTTCGAGCCAAAAGGAACAGCTATAAAAAGACACATCACCTTTCTTTCAGGGCACCGTTCCTGGCGGTTGCAGAGACCGCTCTTCTTGCATACCATTAGCCAAACCTCAATCACATGGTCACCTTAGCTGCAAAGGAAACTAGGAGATGTCAGCCATGAGGGTCATGATCTCAGCTAAAGAATGAGTGTTCCATTGCTAAGGAAGAAGGAGCAAGTTTACCTATGGAAAACCCATCTTTGCTGCAGCACCTGAAAGCCCTTTGTCAGAGATGCAGACTTTTAGTTCTGAAAGATTTTCATTGACAGACTCGACACTCTCTCTGTTTGGTACCATCATATTTCCTTGCAGGCACTGATTTTCCAGTTCCCTTCCAATGTGACATCAAGATCAAGGGGATGTCAGAGCAGACAGTGAAAATTACCACCAAGAAACAGAGCAGATTTTAAACGAGAAGGAATAGGACTGATGTGACAATACGCACAAGGCACTAAATAATTTCAAGGGGAGAAGCAAAAAAAAAAAAATAGTTAGGGCCTGGTCTGCTGTGTGGGCTTGGAGTCAAATTCCCTCCTCTGTATACTGGGAGTAAGTAGGTTATTATGAGGATGAAATGGTGAGGACATCTTTAAGGCCCTAAGTACCTTCCCTTGATGAACAGTAGATATTAGTCAATGTTTCTATGACTAGCTACAAATATTACTTTGAACAAAAACCACCAGAGGCCAGGCATGATGGCCTATGCCTGTAATCCCACACTTTGGGAGGCTGAGGCAGAAGCATCACTTGAACCCAGGAGTTCAAGACCAACCTGGGCAACATAGTGAGACTCTGTCTCTACAAAAAGAAAAAAAAATTTTTTTTAAATTACCAGGCATGGTGGTGCGCACCTGTAGTCCCAACTACTCAGGGGGCTGAGGTGAGAGGATTGCTTGAGTCCAAGAAGTTGAGGCTGCAGTGGGCCATGGCCATGCCACTCTACTCCAGCCCGCACAACAGAGAGAGCTGTCTCAAACCACACGTAGACACACACACACACACACACACACACACACAGAAAGAAAGAAACCAGGTTAAATATATAGATTTGATGTTTTCTGTTAGCCCAGTTGATCACCATGTACCTGTTATAAGTTTCATGAAGACAGGAGCAGGATCTGTTTTGTACACCATTGGATCGTTGCTGCCTAGCACAGCACCTGGCATGTGGTAGGTACCCAAGAAATATTCACTGAGTTAAGTAAGCAAGTGGCCTGATAGAATAAGATAAATTGTGCAGCAAGTAGTTCAGAACATCATAGTACAGACTGCATATGAGTTCTAAATCAAATTAAGGGAAAAGTAGTGTAATGAGCAGGAGCATTTGGAAGGGAAATGGAAAGAACTTACCAGTACCCTTGGTGCTGGCAGACATTTGGCAAATTTGTTTGTTTGTTTGTTTGTTTTGAGATGGAGTCTTGCCCTGTTGCCCAGGCTGAAGTGCAGTGGCGTGATCTCAGCTCACTGCAACCTCCACCTCCCGGATTCGAGCAATTCTCCTACCTCAGCCTCCTGAGTAGCTGGGATTACAGGCACACGCCACCATGCCTGGCTAATTTTTGTATTTTTTTAGTGGAGGCTGGGTTTTACCATGGTTTTTTTTTGTTTGTTTGTTTTTATTATTATACTTTAGGTTTTAGGGTACATGTGCACAATGTGCAAGTTTGTTACATATGTATCCACGTGCCATGTTGGTGTGCTGCACCCATTAACTCGTCATTTAGCATTAGGTATATCTCCTAATGCTGTCCCTCCCCACCCCCCACACCCCACAACAGTCCCCGGAGTGTGATGTTCCCCTTCCTGTGTCCATGAGTTCTCATTGTTCAATTCCCACCTGTGAGTGAGAACATGCGGTGTTTGGTTTTTTGTCCTTGCGATAGTTCACTGAGAATGATGTTTTCCAGTTTCATCCATGTCCCTACAAAGGACATGAACTCATCCTTTGTTATGGCTGCATAGTATTCCATGGTGTATATGTGCCACATTTTCTTAATCCAGTCTATCGTTGTTGGACATTTGGGTTGGTTCCAACTCTTTGCTATTGTGAATAGTGCCTCAATAAACATACGTGTGCATGTGTCTTTATAGCAGCATGATTTATAGTCCTTTGGGTATATACCCAGTAATGGGATGGCTGGGTCAAATGGTATTTCTAGTTCTAGATCCCTGAGGAATCGCCACACTGACTTCCACAATGGTTGAACTAGTTTACAGTCCCACCAACAGTGTAAAAGTGTTCCTATTTCTCCACATCCTCTCCAGCACCTGTTGTTTCCTGACTTTTTAATGATGGCCATTCTAACTGGTGTGAGATGGTATCTCACTGTGGTTTTGATTTGCATTTCTCTGATGGCCAGTGATGATGAGCATTTTTGCATGTGTTTTTTGGCTGCATAAATGTCTTAGAAGTGTCTGTTCATGTCCTTTGCCCACTTTTTGATGGGGTTGTTTGTTTTTTTCTTGTAAATTTGTTTGAGTTCATTGTAGATTCTGGATATTAGCCCTTTGTCAGATGAGTAGGTTGCAAAAATTTTCTCCCATTCTGTAGGTTGCATGTTCACTCTGATGGTAGTTTCCTTTGCTGTGCAGAAGCTCTTTGATGAACATTGATGCAAAAATCCTCAATAAAATACTGGCAAACCGAATCCAGCAGCACATGAAAAAGCTTATACACCACGATCAAGTGGGCTTCATACCTAGGATGCAAGGCTGGTTCAACATACGCAAATCAATAAATGTAATCCAGCATATAAACAGAACCAAAGACAAAAACCCCATGATTATCTCAATAGATGCAGAAAAGGCCTTTGACAAAATTCAACAACCCTTCATGCTAAAAACTCTCAATAAATTAGGTATTGATGGGACATATCTCAAAATAATAAGAGCTATTTATGACAAACCCACAGCCAATATCATACTGAATGGGCAAAAACTGGAAGCATTCCCTTTCAAAACTGGCCCAAGACAGGGATGCCCTCTCTCACCACTCCTATTCAACATAGTACTGGAAGGTCTGGGTTTTACCGTGTTAACCAGGCTGGTCTCAAACTCCTGACCTTGTGATCTGCCCGCCTCGGCCTTCCAAAGTGCTGGGATTACAGGCATGAGCCACCGCATCCCACCAAATTTGTATTTTTTTTGCATACACTTAGGAGTTTGGCCTTTCATTGTTTTTGATTTTTTTTAATTTTTCTCAGTCTTAGCTGATGGTTTCTAAATTGGAATAGGATAAAAAATGTAAACTGGAATTTATTTAATTAATCTGTCAAACAAATACAGACAGGAAAAACCTGTTACATGGACCCGTGTTAAATGACACACATGAAAAATTTTAGTCCCCTGAGCTATTGACAACTTCCTCTAGTCCAGATGATTGCTTTTCCCTTGAATTAAACACATCTAAATGTGTGTAAAATTCTCTAGCAAATATAGTGACCACATGAATAAGTCAGTAAAAGCTTTCTTTTTTATAGGTTGAGGCAATCTGTTAATGAGATATTTATAGTGTCAGTACCATCATTCCAGGTTCGTCACAGTCCATTTAACATCCACCTGGACATTGCATCATGTAACCACTGGAATGCGTAAATATTTCTCACCAGAATTACCAATAGCCCATACTGGACAAAATTTATAAATCTTGTTCTTTTTGTTTTCACTTTTTTTTAATTTTTTTTTTTTTTTTTTTGAGACAGGGTCTCTGTCTGTCACCCAGGCTAGAGTGCCGTGGTGTGATCATAGTTCACTGCAACCTTGAACTCCTGGGCTCAAGCAATCCTCCTGCCTCAGCCTCCCAAGTAGCTGGGACTACACGCACATGCCACCACAACTGGCCAATTTTTACAATTTTTTTTTTTTTAGAGACGGGATCTCACTGTGTTGCCCAGGCTGGTCTCGAACTCCTAGCCTCAAGCCATCCTTCCTCCTCAGCCTCCGAACGCACTGGGATTACAGGCATGAGCCACTGTGCCCAGTGTGTTTTTACTTTTTAAGAAAATCATATATATTTGCCATTGGACATTATTTTTCTTCTCATATACATCTTGTACCCACCTTTATTTAGCTTGCTGTATAATAAAGAGTGAATCTCAATCTATAATTCAGGTATGTAAGAAATAAAATTTTATTTTTCAATTCTTTGCCTTAATTACTATATCAAGTCTCCTATCAACAAAGATGGGAAAAAATTAATTTCTACCGACTTAAGATCTTCCCTCTTTCCTGAGAGTTGTTGCTCAGTGACAAGGATGAGACTTCTGTCGTGCCAAGGCAATGGAAGGGGGTTCATGTGCTCTCCTGCTGACTCCTCTCCATGTGGCAGATGCTGTGGGCGCTCAGCACAGTCCTCTTTCCCAGACTCCTGCTCTTATTCCCTGGCTGCTGAAGGTTTGCACCCTTTTCAGGAGTACTGTCCTCCAGAGTGGAGCCACTTCTCTTAGAAATGCCTGGAAGATGATGAAAAAGGCCCCTTCAGGTCCCTCTGTAACTAATGATTGATGGAGCAGCATAAAAGCTCGGCCTTCGTGCCTCAAGATGGAACAAATTCTGTGATGCAACTTCACACTGCAGGGCTCTCCATGGGATCAGGCAGAGGCTGCTTTACTCCTGAAGCCATGTCTCTGCCTAATTTCTTCCCCTGCCCTATTCTGTTTGCTTTCCTCTCTTGCTTTCAGGTTTCTCCTGTGAACACTACCTCAAGCAATCACTTTCACAAGAATCCCCATCTTGGGCTCTGTTTCTAGGGAATTTGACCTAAGGCAATTTGCACAGAGACTCCCATCATCCTTTATCTTCTTAGGTTGTCAGTCTGTTCAGGTTCCTGCTGAGTCAGCCCCTGATCCTATCTGCGAAGCTTCTTGGCTCACCACAACCTCCACCTCCCAGGTTCCATTGATTCTCCTGCCTCAGCCTCCCGAGTAGCTAGGATTACAGGCATGTGCCACCATGCCCAGCTAATTCTGTATTTTTAGTACAGACGGGACTTCTCCATGTTGGTCGGGCTGGTCTCAAACTCCTGACCTCAGGTGATCCGCCCGCCTCGGCCTCCCAAAGTGCTGGGATTACGGGCATGAGCCACCATGCCCGGCCAAAGCTTCTTTAAATCTAGTGGGTGCTCTACTATGTCTGTGCCACTCTGGGGATGTGTAGGAATTCTTCTCCTGGAGCGTGGGAAATGTAATGAGGTTGTTCAGGCCTGGTTTTCTCGGATGACCATACAGCCCTCTCTTCTGGAATCTTGCTGCCACATCAGAACTCTGCCTGGCAAAGGAAGCACAAGTACCTTTGCCTGTGATCCCAAAACCTTATCTGGGGAAAGTACCATCTCCTCTCCAGGGCTAAGGCTAGAGAGTTAGGGGTCATGCAGGTCACAAGAATGAACCTACATCTTAGCTCTCATGTCATGCCTTTGACCCTCCTCACCCAGTCCGGTAGTTCTTTTCTAATTTTAGGAGCAAGAAACCTTGCTCAGACTGAGTATGTTTTCGACTAGATTAATTGTCTATACCATAACTCTTTTCTGTTCCTTCATTGTCTTGGCCAGTGATGTTCCAAAGAGATACAATGTGGCTATAGTCGTAAACTACATATGGTTATTCTCTGTAGCTACATTTAGAAGAAAGAAAGCATATAAAATTAATTGTAATAATACATTTTACTTAATAAAATATTTTCATTTCAATGTGTAATCAGTTTTAAAAATTAATAATTGTCTTAGCTCATTCAGGCTCCTATAACTAAATGGCATAACGCAGGTGGCTTCTGAATCACAAAAATTTATTTCTGATAGTTCCGTAGGCTGGAAGTGTAAGATCAAGGCACTGGCAGGAGTATCTGGTGAAGGACAGATTCTTGGTTCATAAGTGGTAGAAGGGCACAGAAACTCTCTGGAATTTCTTTAACAAAGATACTAATCCCATATTGAGGGCTCCATCCTGATGACCTAATCACCTCCCAAAGGCCCACCTCCTAATACCATCACACTGGGGGTTAGGTTTCAACAAGTGAATTTTGGGGAGGACACGAACATTCAGCTATACCAGTAATTAAGTGCTTTACATTCTCTTTTGCGCTAAGTCTTTGAAATCTGGTATGTGTTTTATACCCATAGCACACAGACTAGCCACATTTCAGGCACTCAATAGCCATAGCTAGCTGGTGGCTACCATGTTGGGCAGTCCAAGTCGATATCATGAGTCTTCCTTTTTATTCCTTCATTGTCTGACTTTTGAAACTCAAAGTCCAGAAGAGGTTGTTTCTTCTTTGCTTTCCTGCTAGTTCATCTATTCCCTGAGGCAATAAGCCCAGAATGAACAACTTCCCAAACACTGAGCAAAGTTATAAAATAAAAAGAAATCCTGAAAGAGGTATAAGAAAACAAAATTAGTTACTCAAATTTTATCCTGCCTTTTTTATTGATAAAATATTTATTATAAATGTATCCTTTATTCATATTTTAACATTTTATGTTAACATCATATATTATTTTATATTACTAATAAGCATTGTTAATTATAAATGCTATTCTACTATTGTTTATTGAATAACTACTACATACACTTTGTAAACTTTACTTCTAGGACTTACAACAACCCTACGCAGAGGTATATTCAAATTTCTTAACTGAAGGCATGGGCTCATAGAAGTTAAGTAACTTGCATACAGTCATGGTGACAAACCCAGTATTCAAATCCAGATCTTTCTGGTGGCCCCCAAATCTTTTGCCTCTTCTAGGGAGCTATACCAGCTTTTTTCTCTTCTTGCTTGAACTAGTGACTTTGGCAGAACACATAGGAAAGATTGCCTGCTGCCACTTCATGACCTGGGATGAATTAGCTCTTAGATTCAACCAGCAGGGGAACCCAGCAAAGCGTGGAGCAGCTGCTGGAACGGCTGGTTCATCCATGATTGCCCTGGCCTTTGGCGCCATCTCAGAGCGAGGCCATTCCTGCTTCCTGTGTCAAGAGAACCTTCATTTCTGATCAATAATGGTGGCTTGGATTGGAAAATTCATGCCCAACCTTTGGCAGCCAGCTATGGGTTCATTCCCTCAAACTGACTGCTTGCGGTTCACAGACACAATTGGACATGAGTACTGGGTTCTCAGCCATCACTCGGGGTGCAATAGAGACCTGACTTAGAGTTTTAATCCGAGCTTAATCTTTTCTATAACAATTTTCATTTTTTATCTGAAGACAGCTATTCCTTTCTGTTCTGCTCTGTGCTACACAAATCTAATTTTCTTTGTTCCTTTCTGAAAGAGTGCAGTCCACAAAGTTCAAAGGGTGGCTTGAGTAACCTGGCCTAGTTCTGTTTAACTCTTAGGTTGGTTTTCAGCATTTGGATTTGATTTTCTCCTTATTAACAATCCTAGCTTAGATCACTTTTTAATTAATCTAGTAGTATAAATAATTATTTACACATATGTCTTACTCATTTTTGGCAACTTGAGGGAAGTGACCTTGTCTTATCAACTTGGTTTTCCTCTTGTTTAATGCATTCTTTCAACGTGTATTTATTAAGCATCTACAGTATCCCAGGGACATGCCAGCCACAAAAGATACGAAAAAGGACACAATTTGGTTCTTGCCCCAAGGACCCTAGAGCAATATTTTTCACAACGTGATGTTAATTGATTTTATAGGAAAAGGAATTCCACTGGCAAGTAAATCTGGAAAATGCCATGTTAAATTACCTCTCCCCACTCCTACCCCGTGCCACACGCAGGACTTGTCAGAGTCTTTAATAAGCTAATGCACACTACTGTGAATCTCCAATAGAGAGAGTAAAATATATAGCGTTTCCTGAAATGTTTTGACCATAGAACTGTTTGTATGTGACATAATCTCATGAGACAAGTGTTTTGTGAAACATGCTTTAAGGAATGGTGGCTTAGAGGCTGGTAGAGAGAAAAAACATGGAAATGTCATTGAAATAATGTCAGTCAACAGTTATGGAGTTTCAGCTCCGGGCCAGGCTCTATATAGATGCTGAAAAGGGGGAATCAATCCTCGTGAGGAACGTAGAGAAAATAACATCAAGGAAGAGGTCTTCTTAAGCTGACAGTGGAAAGATAGGGCAAAGCTTTGCATATAGATATTTAGTAATATTTGTTGATGAAACGAGTAAAAAAGATATATCTGCATTCAACTTAATATATACTCTTATAAATTTTAATAGTCATGTTTTGTTGGCTTTTTTTTTTTTTTTTGAAACAGAGTCTCTCTCTGTCACCCAGGCTAGAGTGCAGGGTGTGATTTCGGCTCACTGCAGCCTCACCTCCTGGGTTCAAGCGATTCTCGTGCCTCAGCCTGCTGAGTAGCTGAGTTTATAGGCACACATCACCACATCTGGCTAATTTTTGTATTTTTAGTAGAGACAGTGTTTTGCCATGTTGGTCAGGCTGGTCTCGAACTCCTGACCTCAAGCTTTCCACCCTCCTGAGCCTCCCAAAGTGCTGGGATTACAGGCATAAGCCACTGCACCCGGCCTGTTTTGTTTATCTTTTAAGGATCCACTTGGTAAATGTCTCCAAACGGAATTTTGGTGACCAGAGGAGTGGCTTCCAAGATGCATATGTCATTTTCCCAGAACCTGTGAATATGTTATCTTAAATGGTAAAAGAGATTTCACAAATATTATCAGGAATCTTGAGATGAGGAGATTGTCCCAGATTATGTGGATGGACCTAATGTCATCACGAGAGTCCTTATTAGAGGGATGTAGGAGGCTGGTGCAGGTAGCTCATGCTGCTAATCCCAGCTTTTTGGGGAGGATGAGGTGGGAGGATTGCTTGAGGCCTGGAGTTTGAGACCAGCCTGGGCAACATAGTGAGACCCCATCGCTACAAAAAATAAAAGTTTTTAAAAGCAGAGAATGATTTGAAGATACTACACTGCTAGCTTTGAAGAATAAGGCAGGAGGGCAGACCAGGGTAAGAAATGGTTGAAATTGTGGAAATTCTGCAGTTAGCTAGTGGGGGAGGTATCTTTGGTCTCTTGCAGGGATGATGTCCAACCCCATTACCACAGTAACCTCGGCCCCAAAACCAGTGGGCATTTACTATATATTTGTTGGATGAATAAATAAATACATCACTCCATCCTCTTATTCCACCTTTGTTTTTTAAAGTCCCGTCTGTAGATATGCGGGTGATTTTGTCCTTCCCACTGAAGGAAGCCAGCAAGGAATCTCTCACAAGCAAAAATGACCATTGAGATTCCATGGGGTAAAAGCAGTCTCCTGTTTTTTGCCTTTTGTTTCCCTTTTAAATTCCTGCTCATGACCGTGGCCTCCACCCTCTCCTGCCAGAAAAGAGGGAGGGGATCTAAAAAACAGAAAAAGAAGATGATAAAGTGCCATTGTCACAGCACAGACTTTATCTACAGCTTCCTCTTAAAGCAACCCAGCCCTTCCCCTCAGATTGTAATAACTGTACCCTTTTTAGTTGTTCTTATCAAGGGGAAAATAAGCAAAGAATCTCCTTTTCAAACGCTTTCAGAAGTCATCAGATCGCATCCTGGAAAAAGGGAAAAGGTTCAGACATTCAGGGAGTCAGGCCCAAAGAAAGTTCACCTCCTCCTAGTTAGGACACACACCTGCTAACCCGAGAAGGTTCTGGCTCCTATGTCTGGGGACAGGGGGCTTTACTGAGCCTCAGTGCAGCTGTTTGCTTTAGCAAAATAACTCACACTGTAAATACCCCAAGGTATTGTGCCTGGTGTACAAAAATCTTGATTCCAGAGCAAACACATAAATCTGACCCTGACGAGGGCAGCTAAGCAGGCCACATGTTCGGAAATGTTCCGTGTTTTCTTTATGAGAGCATATTGCCTTGCCCGTGGACTTAGGGGATTCTATTTTCTCTTTTCATTTCAAATCCTCAGGCTCTCAGAAGAATTGAAAGCAAGCAGGTTATACCAGGTGCTTTGAGAACAATGAAAAACTGCGGCTGGACCTAAGAACATCAGTCATTTGGGGAATTTTTCCCCTTTTTTCAAAAGAGACCCAGTGGACTGAGCCGCAGAGTGGTTATTACAATTTTGCTGGACCAGGTGGTTTTTTGGGCAATGTCTATCGTGGACCGAGTTCAGTGGGTGTTGTCAAAGATCTGGCTTGTTTCATGAAAAGAGAGATAGCCAAACAGACATCCGAATTCTAAAAAAAGAAGGGAAAATAATCAGTTAGGTTATGGAATTATAACAAGACCTCCGTTACACAGCATTTCCCCTCTTGTAATCACAATCTTCAATGGAGATGCAGTTTAAAATAGGGTTTCTTTGTCCCAAGAAATACTCCAAAATTAGTGCTAAAATCAGTCAACCCTAAACCAAGGACCCAACAAATTACTCAAACACTTGCTATTCTGACAGTTCTGTTCTTTATAGCCACTTCCCTTTGTTTGTTTAATTTCTTTCTCCTCCAAAAAGAATGGTTGAAATATATGGCGAGGAGAAAATAACTGATTACCGCTGGCAAGTTAACTGAACAGGCCAATTGTTCCATACGGCAAGAATCAGAAGGCCGGGAAGCCATTCACCAGGAAAGACTGATGTGTGAAAGGGCAAAGCAATGTTCCCTCTATTGTTGAGAAAGAGTTTTCATGTATGGTTCCAAATTCCTCAAGGCAGCCTGGTGTGCGGCAGGCCGGGCCATGGGGAGAGCATGCAAAAGCTGAAAGTCTACGCTTCACACACAGGATCAGGGTCAGCTTCCAGGAGACAAAGCGCTCCTGTTTGCTTGTGTGAGAGCAGCGGAGGCCTTCTGCACAACTGTGAGCACAGAGCAACAGAAGGGCCGTTTTGCTATGTTCACATGTAACCTGAATGGCCCCGGGCCTCAGCAGATTCCAGCAAGGAATGAGGTCAGAGAGACACATGGCAACCCCTCCTCTTCTTATGCGCGCGCGCACACACACACACACACACACACACACACACACACACACACACACATCCCAAAGTGTTTCTGGGAACCCCAGGGAGGCTCATATGCACTTAAGCCAGCTTTAACTGGGTGATAATCATACAGGCAACTGGTTATTGCCAAAAGAGGATATTGCCAAAACTTCTCTGCCATGTCCTGCCAGGAAACAGAATCTCAGGCACCCTTGCCCCACTATTCCACCAGACACTCTCATCAACGTATAGGGACTCCCGTAAGGCCAGGGCAGGGCTGAGTTCTACCCAGAACTAGCAGAATGTTCTACTACCTCACACTGCCTTATGATCCTAAGCGGCGCCTTATGTGCCCACATCTCCCCGAGCTCCCCTCGCAAACAGCTGCAGCTTTTCCACGCAGCTCTCCACGAGACTTGGAATGCGTACATGGGGCTGAGGAACAGACCCCACCTTGCCTGCTTATCCACCCCCAACTCCTGCCCCAGTGCCTGCTTACAAAGCTTCCCTTTGAGTGAATCATTTTTCTGTCAAAGTCTATCAGTTCATACAAATAATACACTGAGAAGCCCCTGACCCCAAAGTCAATGACAGCCAACCAGACACTCAACCCCACTGAGGGTCAGCCTGTAGGTCTAAGTGAGACCTCAACTAAAAGGGGTTCAATTTGTGTGTGGGTGGCTCTCAAGCTGACGTAATTTTTTTATTATTTTACCAGTCATTTGATGTGTTTATTGTACTTGTTACTAAGAATGAGAAAGTCCTAGAATAAGAAAATGTTCTAAAGGAAATAGAGCTACAACATGCTCTAATTCAGCGAACTCGGCGAAGAAGAAACCTCGATCCTCCGTATGCTCCGCTGCATGGTTGCAATAACAATAGCAGCTGTAATCACTAACAGGCAGCAATTGCTTCAGAGTTTATGAAGCATTTTACATACATTATTTTATTTAAATAATGAACTGTACCCAACACTGTGGACCCCTAGTTATTAAATAGCAATGAAATGGAACTTTCTGTTTCTAAGTAGGGAAGCTTTAAAAAAGAAAAAAACTTATTAAAAATAGCTCCAAAGGCAATTTGAACATCAAAGAGCTTTTTATGAAACAGCATTTTGATGAGTTAAGTGTAAATGAATCAGAAACATGTGGATTAAATTTAAGTTAAAATAAACAAGGGTTTAAAAATTAAGAGACAAAGTAGTTTGAAAACACATCTGTTTAATCCAAAGTGTCTGAGAAATGAAAGGGACTGAGGGTTTTACAAACTGGGGAGGTAAAAAATGACCATCTTGTTACCTAGAGTTCTAGCTGGAGTAAAATTCTACAGCCCTTAAGTCCTAAGGGAGTGGAGACCTACAAGCTACTTTGAAATTTTCCTTTAAGTTATGAAATTATTGTATTAATACCACATGACTAAAATCATGAATTAAGCTATCCACATATTGATTGTGCCATTGAAAGCTCCTGTTTTTCTGATTTTTTAACTATTCTATGGGATAACTGTCAGGAGCAGTGTGCTCAGTTTTCAAAGATATATTCAAAGTTTGTATCTCTTTCTCTTTTTTAACATCCAAATATTTATTCTGAGACATCTTGTGATTTTTTTTCTTCCTTTCAAGATTAACAGACAGTCCGGAGACTATGAAATTTTTGTTTCCATCTTATTTATCGACAAGGGAATCTCTCTTCGATAAATAAAATGGAAACAAAATTAAAATGTTGCTAAACACTCTAAGATACACAGCTTCAAAAATCTACCTGTTTGGGGATCCATTGTTGTTTCCCAGAGTTACATAAGAATCCTGGATTCTAGCCAGTAACAAAAACTGACCAACTTTTGGTTTGCACAAGATGATTTCCTTTTGTCGTGAGAAATTTTCACCTTATTGACCATCCTCTACGTGTCTTCAGTGAACACTGCAATTTGGCATACCTTGCAGATGTTCCTCATGTTAGAAGATAAATGTTTCTTGCTCCAGCAGCAAACCCCATTGCAAACCTCAGGTTTCCTATGTGGAGATTCTCTATCCGTCTCCTGGTAGTGAAATCCCCAAAGCAATTGCCGCTGTTAGTCCAGCCTCAGCAGCTAATAAATAAGTACTGCTTCGTATAGTCACAATAATTTGTAGATTTCTAGGGGAAGTTTGAGGCAGTGTCTGAGCTCTGCAGGAGTTTTGTAGTACCAGTTATCCTCATCAGTATTCTCTACCACATCATCCCATCATTAACTGAGTTCCAGAAACCAGAGCAGCCTGAGGCAAATTGTCAAATTGTCAAAATTTGTATTTAGTGCTTTTCCAACTTCTCATAGTAGATTCTACAACTTCTGTGCCCACACACAGCACCTTTTACAGAGCAATAATAGTAAAGTTGCATCATTGTAAGTGCTTTGTACAGGCTCTCCTGACATTTGGGGCTAGATGACGCTTTGCTATGGAGGCAGTGCTGTGCATTGCAGGTGTTTGGCAGCATCCCTGGGCTCTACTTCCCACATGCCAGTAGCACCTCCCTGTATTGTGACAACATGTGAATAAAATGTCTGCAGACATTGCCCAGTGTCTTCTGTGGGAAGCTGGAAACATTATACTCAGTTGAGAACTGCTGGTCTAGATGGTAAGTTAAAGTTGGTTTGAGGGATGAATACATGCCCCTCAAAATACTGACTTCTTGCTTCTAGCAAGTGAGATGCAAGTTTACAACTATGCTTAAGGGAAACCAAAAACTCCTTTTAATCCACTGTGTCATCCTCCTGGGCCAGGCCCCATCTGGGAAAGTTTCTGCCACCGCTTCATTTCATGTTGGGTGGAGATAGAGCCTTGGGTTTCAGACAGCCCAGATGCTGCAGCCCACATCACTTGCATTAACACCCATGCCTTCTGTGCTCCAAGTGGCCGGCTTTTTCTAGACCGTCTGGTTTAGACAAACAGTCTCAGCAAATAGCACCTCTGTGGGAGGGGGCAGGGTGGGTCTTGAAGAAATGTGGGAAGGAAGAAGAGAGAGCTGATATGTATATGCCATTCAGTACAGCTATAGAGGCCAACCTCAGAGGCAGGCTCCCAGTCCTGAGTGGTTCCTGAGGACCCAGGGCCTAACAAGTGGCTCTGAAACCACAATAGGCCACTTGGGAATGTTATTTAACCTTTATAAACAATCCCAAGTTCAATAAGGCAGGTAAGATGATTTTTTAAAATCTGTGGGATCCCCCTAGGGCAGCTCTGTCCCCATTCTAGATTCAGCCTGTCATACCCCCTACTTTCCCTGCTGTTTTGTTGTTTGATAATTACAGTGACTGCAAACACTTCCTAAGAAAATGTTTCTTTTTGAAGTGTTTATCTAAGGTAGCATTTTCTCACTAGCCCTATGAGAAATTCTACAGATAAAAAAGTAGGTCACACGAGTTTGAGAAATGTTGACTACTTTGTCCCCTGTCTGGACTTCCCAATGCACATTACCATATAGAGGCTCTGAGAAGTCCTGCAGCAAAGAAATGTACATTACAAGCAAAATGCACCTTCTCTGTATAACTCAAGCAAAAGTTGACCACATCTACCCTGTAAGTCCTTTGGGAAGAAGTAGAGATAGGAGATATGAAAATATTTTAAATGTCAAGAGTATAAATACAAATATCTTGTAGAACTCAGGAAGGCTGCTTTTTGCAAGGAAGCAGACAAACCCTGAATTATGGAACCACTGGATTCAGAACTAACTTCACAGGCTCAAAATTCAACCAAAAAAAAACCAAAAAACACAAAAACAAAAAAAAAACAAAGATTTTTCCCCAATCAGTATCTGAAGATTTTTTCTTAGAAAAATAATCCGTTTAAAGAGTTTTATTTTAGATTCAGAATTTCAGATGTTTTCTGTCTCTCTTTCTTATGCATCCAACTCCTGACTCTAATTAAAGATGTTACACTCAGCTCTTAACGAGCAATAAAATCCCGAGAATGAGTAGTTATAATTTATAAATAATGATCTGCATCAGGCTGGAATGATAACTGGCAGAATGTGTCCGGGAATGGTGTCCTCCTTTTCTCCTGGCTCTTCCCTTCTGTAGCTTTCCTGTCAGGGTCTCCAGGAGAAGCACCATGAGGGCACCAAGCTCAAGGAGGCCCCTGCCTTGCCCAGGTCACAGTGCCAATATGTGCCAAAGCCAACTGCCCTAAAGTAGTAGAAAAACTTCATGATGATCCGTGCCACCTCCTAAAATGATGGCAATGACCATGGCAACAACAATAACTAAAGTGGCTTTATGCCAGCTGTTATTAGAAGAAATTTTGTCTAGAAACAGGGGTTTTTTTCCTGGGATCCATGGATGTCCAATGGGTTAGTGGTTAAAACTCAGAGAGTCCTTCAACTTGAATGGGAGGTAGAAAGACACCTTTATTTTCAGTAACCTCTCACTGAAATCTAACATTTCCTTGCATTAAGAATGTAGGCAACAAACCACACCATTGAATTAGTGGTACCTGAGACTTTATAACCTGGAGAAGTTAATATTTTTTGGTATCACATTACAGTTGTTGTAGATGCCTTGAAATAACATCTTTTTGTCATCACAACTTCAAAATTACGGTAGTTTTTTTTTTAATAGAGATGGGGGTTTCACTGTGTTGCCCAGGCTGTTCTCAAACTCTTGGACTCTAGTGCTCCTCTCACCTTGGCCTCCCAAAGCACTGGGATTACAACCACCATGCCTGGCTGATAACCATATTTAGATATATTTGGGTTTTTTTGGAATCCTATGTATTTTATTTTATGCATTAAAAAAATTTTTTTTTCTGAGAAGGCTTCAGCAGACTGCCAAGGGATTTGAGGCATAAAATGATTAAGAACGCTTAGTGGGCACTATTATTACCTCCTTTCTGTGAGGCACAGAAAGCCAAAGTCATTTGCCCAAGGTCAAAGAGCTTATAAAAAGCAGAGCAAGGATAGGTATCCAGGTAATCTAGCTCCAGAGTTCATGCCCTTAATGAAGACCCTGCATCTGCCGCTCTGAGATTCTGTGAAAGCTCCTGTACTCGATTCTAGAGGTTCCGCGATCTCCCTGCTTGTAACCTCAGCCCGTCGCCCATGCTTTACGGAGCAGCCAGGTGTGCTCCATTACACCCTTTATTGGCTTTTCATTGTACTATGCTGCTTGCTGTGGCCTTTGTCTACCTCTCCAAGCCCATGTCCTTCCTCTCCCTCACTTTCTGTCTTCAGCCACGCTGGTCTCTGATCTCTGGTCTGCACCTCAAGCCTTTGAATTTAATTTTTTCTCCAACTGGAGTGCTCCTCCTCCCTTTTTTTCCATCTCATCCTTGTGATCTCTGCTTCCATGTCACTCCTCAAAGACGGCTTCTGTGATTAACTTATCAACGTAAGTTCTCCTGGGTTTGCGTTCTATATTTTGCATATTACCCCCTTCTTGGTTCTGGGTATTGCAAATATCTTCTTCCAGTTTTTCAACTTGACTTTTCACCTCCTTTTTGCTCATTAAAATGAGCACAATTCTTCATTTTAATGAGTCAGATTGACCAATCTTTTTCTTTGTATTTTGTGCTTTTTGTTTCTTGCTTAACAAATCATGCCCTGCCTCCATGGGTCATGGAGATATACTTTTTTACTTCTTCCTAAAATTATTAAAGTTTTGCCTTTCACATTTAAGTCCCCAGTGCATCTGGAATTGACTTTGGTGCAAGTTGTGAGGTAGGCTTGCAATTTCTTTTTCTTTCCATATGAATAAGTGTTCTAACATCAATTATTAAATAGCCCATTTCTCTGCCATTGGCCCCACATGGATGCTGTCTGTTACATTTCTGTGGTCGGCTGGCCAATCCCTGGGTCAATAATACACTGTGTTATTTCCTGATGGTTTTTTGTTTGTTTGTTTGTTTGTTTGTTTTGTTTTTTTGAGACAGATTCTTACTCTGTCGCCCAGGCTGGAGTGCAGTGGCACAGTCTCAGCTCACTGCAACCTCCGCCTCCCAGGTTCAAGTGATTCTCGTGCCTCAGCCTCCCAAGTAGCTGGGATTACAGGCATATGCCACCATTCCCAGCTAATTTTTGTATTTTTAGTAGAGACAGGGCTTTGCCATGGTGGCCAGGCTGGTCTCAAACTCCTGGCCTCAAGTGATCCACCGTGCCTGGCCTTATTTCATATAGTCTTGATATGTGTTGTGGCAAGTCCCCTTCACTAATTTGTTTCTTAAGTGATGTCTTGCTAATTCTTGGCCTTTGCTGTTTTAGGTAAGTTTCTGAAACAGCCTGTCAAATTCCACTAAAAATAAATAAAAAATAAAAATAAACCTGCTTGGACATTTTCATTGGAATTACTTTGTATCTACGTATTAATTTAGGAAGAATTACCATCTTTAAAATATTGAGTGTATGCATAAATAGAAACTAACTCTGTATTTATTTAGGTTGTCTAATGCGTTTCCCCCCAGCTTTATTGACAAATAAGAATTGTACATGCAAGGTGTACATACAATGTGATGATTTGATATATGTATATATTGTGAAATGATGAACAATCAAATTAATTAACATCCATCATCACACTTAGCTATCGTGTGCATGTGTGTGTGTGTAGACATTTAAGATCTACTCTTAGCAAATTTCCTTTTTCTTTTTTTTTGAGATGCAGTCTTGCTCTGTCGCCCAGGCTGGAGTGCAGTGGCGCAATCTCGGCTCACTGCAAGCTCCGTCTCCCGGGTTCACGCCATTCTCCTGCCTCAGCCTCCTGAGTAGCTGGGACTACAGGCGCCTGCCGCCATGCCCGGCTAATTTTTTTGTATTTTTAGTAGAGACGGGGTTTCACCATGTTAGCCAGGATGGTCTCGATCTCCTGACCTCGTGCTCCACTCGCCTCAGCCTCCCAAAGTGCTGGGATTACAGGCTTGAGCCGCCATGCCCGGCCAGCAAATTTCAAGTAAGCAATACGGTATCATTAACTATAGTCATCCTGCTGGACATTAGATCACAGAACTCATTCATCTTAAAACTGAAAGTTTGCAACCTTTGATCAACATTTCTTAATTCCCCACCACCACCACTACCTCATTCAATGCTTTTAATGCTTTCAATTTATAATTTTCTCCAACAGATTTTTTATATATTTCATTATGTTTGTTTCTAAAACAGGTAGATAGTCAGAAGATATCTTGCTATGATAATCAGGACCTTGCTTACATTTTTTGTTTGTCGCTATTGTAGAGAAATGTAATTAACTGTTCATAGATATAATATTCCACAAACTTGCTAAATTCTCATATCTAATTATGGGTTTTTTGTAAGTTTGCTTTCTGCATAGACATATATAATATCATCTGTAGATAATGAGAGTTTGGTTTCTTCCTTTCTAATATTTATATGTTTATTTACTTTTCTTATTTTATTGCATAAGCTAGGACCTCCAAAACAATGTTTAATAAAATAACTGTCAGTCTTTTTTTATTCTAGTTTTAAAATAAATGCTTTTAACATTTCAACAGGAAGACTGATGTTTGGTTATAGGTTTTGGTAGATACTGTTTTGGTTTTTGTTAAAGTTCCTTTCTATTCTTTTTTTCCTAATTTAAAAAAAAAAATTGTACTTTTTTTAGAAGCAGAGTCTCGGTGTTGCTCAGGCTGGTCTCAAACTCCTAGCCTCAAGCCTATTCTTAATATTTACCATTATTTTTTAATCATAAATATTTGTTGAATTTTATTTAGTGCTTTTTTTAATCTAGTGGAGTTTATTTCCTATATTTTATTAATATAGACAAGTAATAGATTTTTCCAAGGTTGAACCAACCTTGCTTTCCTAAAATAAACTCTTGGCTATTGTGCATCCTCTTTCTTTATACTTTGACAGATTTATTTTCTTTAATTTGTGCTTTGAATTCTGTGTTTATTATCTTTAATACATTTGGGCCATTATTCTTTCATACTGTTCTTGTCTAGTTTTGGTATCTGGGCTTTAGTAGCATCATAAAAATGAGTTATGACATAGTCCTTTTTCCATTTTTGAAGATATTTCATATGATTGGATTTGTCTGTTCCTTGAATGTTTTGTAGAACTTGCCAGTAAAAGCATCTGGCCTGGTGTTTTCTTGGTGAGAAGACTTTCTAACTGCTGAATCAACATTTTTGATGATTGTAGGATGTTGTAGATTACAAGAATGGTTGCAGTTCTCCATTCTTCTCTATATCCATGCCCTCTCACTAAAGAGAAAGTATCTATTTCCTCATTTTTTTGAATCTGGACTAGCCTTGTGAATTTCTTAGCCAATAGAATGCAGTTCTTCCACTGTCCCTGTTTCGCAAGAGGCCTTTTGTGCTTCTGCTCATTGTATTAGAACCCTGCCACCAGCCCAGGAACAAGCCCTGCCTAGCTTGTTGGAGGATGAAAGACCATCTAGTGGTCAAGCAGTTTGTCTCAACTGAGGCCACACTTTACTGGCCTACAGCCAACTGCCCTTGAAGCATATTTGAGAGTGAGCCCAAATTTCGATCCACAGAGCCACTAGCCTAACCTGCAGTCTGCTAGTCAGCCTCACTGAGACAGAGAAACAATCCAACTGACCTGTGGATTTCTAGGCAATAATAAATATTTGTCATTTTAAGTCATTGACTGGCAGGTTGGTAGTTACGCGGCAATAGATATCTAATGCATAGGACCATTTATATTTTCTGATTCTTGAATCACTTTGGGTAACTTATACTTGTCTAAAAATGTATCTATTTCATCTGAATTATTTAAAGTTATTGGCATAAAATCATTCATACTAATCTTATATTGTATTTTTAATTTCTGATGCGTCTATAATGCCCCTTTCTAATTATTTTGTTTGGGTTTTCTTTTTACTTGATTGACCTTATAGGAAGTTTAATTATATCACTTTAGTAAACCAACTAATATCTGTTGATGGGGAGGATCTGCATTATGCACTGTGTTATCTTTCGCTGAAGTCTGCCCTTTCCATTATTATGTCCCTCATTTTATTTACTTCAGCTTTTTGGCTTATTATTTATTTGTGTTATTTTATTTCAGTTGAATCTTAGCTAATTTGTTTTCTACTTTTTCTATTTTTAAATATAATTATTTAAGGATGCAAATTTCCCTTGCAGTAGGCTGGGCTCGGTGGCTCACACCTGTAATCCCAACACTTTAGGAGGCCAAGGCGTGTGGATCACCTGAGGTCAGGAGTTCGAGACCAGCTTGGCTAACATAGTAAAACCCCATCTCTACTAAAAATATAAAAATTAGCTGGGCGTGGTGGTGCACACCTGTAATCGCAGCTACTGAGGAGGCTGAGGCGGAGAATCGCTTGAACTTGGGAAGTGGAGGTTGCAGTGAGCCGAGATTATACCATTGCACTCCAGCCTGGGTGACAAAGAGTGAAATTCTGCCTAAAAGAAAAAAAGAAAAAAAAATTCCTTGAAGAACGTTTTTGTTGCATCCTATACAGTATGTTCACTATCTTTCAGTTTGAATACCCATTATAGTTTATTTGACATATAAGCTAGAGAAGTATGCTTTTAACATCCAAAAAAATGAGGGGGAGGGCCAGTTATACTTTTTAAATTAATGGCTAGCCTTATTTTTATAGTCAGAAAGTACCACAACCAATTCATATTGACTCACAATATCTGATTGCTAAAGATTCAGAAATTTTGCAAACCCATCGTTAAGCCATTGGTAGCTTGAAATCAGCTATGGTGGAAGTGTTAATGCCGTGAAATAGGGAATCACTGCAAATCAAGGCTTTTTTTTTCCTTTCCCACAGAAGTAGTTTACTAGCATACCATTTGCCAATGTGGTACCAAATGCTTAAAATTTGTTTGACGCTTGCTTTATGCTCCAGTATATGTTCAAATTTTATGCATGTTATGTGTATGCCCAAAAAAAGCTTATTTCAGTTATTAGCAATAGTGTTATATATGTGTCGACTAGATTATTCTTGCTCATCATGTTGTTTAAATGCTCTATGTTTTTACCTCCTTCATCTATAATCTTTACCACTCTTATCTTTAGCACCTACCTAGCATTACCAGCCACTCAATACATTTTTATTAAATTAAGATGTAAATTATGGAATGACAGTTCAAGGAGTGGAAGGACTTGGTACATAGTGATAAAGAGAAGGCAGGTCCTTGGAGAAGGTATTTATTACACATCTTACATTCGAAAGGAAGGAGCAGGGGCTTTGCACAGGCAGTGTAATTAGTGTGAACTGTGGAGGAAACTGAAGTCCAAGCCATTCGTGGAGTTGCCAAATGGAAGGAACCTATGGTCCGCACTCTCAGGGTGTCAGGCCAGCTCAAGTTTCACAAAGGAGTGATGAAAATGGATTTTTCAGGCTGAGGATATCTAAAAATACCCACCATCTCTATGCAATCTGATGTTACAAGTTTGATATTCATTTCGTAAAGTGTTTCCAGGTCAGTTTGTCTCTTAATATACATTTTTATTTTTTAAAAGCCTTAGTGAACTAGTTTAGGTTAGTGAATGGCTAAATGCCCCAAGAAATCATGAGCAATGTCAGAACAAAGTACTAGCAATACTGTTTACCCTTTGACCACCCTATTCTCAGTTTCCGCTCCAACAGGTTTTATTTATCTTAAGATTAAAGCAAATCACCAGTGGACATATAGTTATTGCTTTATGGTGAAATGCAAACACATAAGCCAGAGGCATCAGTGGTTTCTGTCACCTTTGAAAAATGATTCATTTTTATGAGCTTTGTTTTTCACTATTGGGAAACTTGATAACATTTCAGAGCCCGAAATCCTTCCCTAAGCTGAAATAACCTGTTGAAAGTAAATGTAAGCCAAGCCTAGGCTAGAAGCGCAGAGGTTTAAAAAAATAAAATCCTTGAATCTAGAAACAGGTCTGTTCATATTATTGCAATAAGGAAAATAAATCGTAATTGCATTTCACTGAGTCGCAATTTACCCTGAAACTAATTGTATTATATCAGAGAATCTAAGACTCACAAATGCACTGATTAGTACATCTGCTCCATTACTCGGTGCCATCTTTAATCAATCATAATGATCCTCCCCTGGGCCTCAGAATCCTTCTCGACACAGAGCAGCAAGAGAAACCTAAATACCATTTCTCATTGTCACTGAAGAAAGACGTCACCACCATTTCCCATTTTGCCGTCAAACAAATGCTAAACTCATCCCCTTGATGTAGGTCCTGGGTTTTATGCTGGTTAGCTTACACTAGGCAGTTCAGGGGTAGACCTCTAAAATTTGGTGACACCAGCGTTCTATTTCTCTTTCACAAATAATCTGTTTTTCATTTATTCTGTTTCTGTCTCACCATAACTTATTTCCTTCTCTCTGTTTATAATAGTTCGTATGTATATAAGTCCTTAATCTTATAAACTTCCTTAATCTTATAAATTACATATAAAGGAAATTTATTAAATTTCCTTAATCATAACTTAGATATATAATATGTAAATTATATATTAGATTTCCCTACTCTTAAAAATTTCCTTAATCTTGTAAAAAATATATATAATATATAACATAAAGATTAAATTTCTGTAATCTTATAAATCATATATAATGTATATAATTTACAAGATTAAAGAAATTCCTAGCAGCAGAGAAATGTTCAATCAGATAAAATAAAATTGGTTACTTTCCTTGAGATGAACTTAGTGGCCATGGTCCCCATAGAACACACTGGAAGGAGATAAGCTCTATTCTGCAGCAGTAAAAGTTGTGATTATAATCAGCAAGTGATTTTTCCACAATGGTGAGATTTTTCCATCAGATTTCATTTGACCTTGCACACTGTGTTTGCAATGAATAATTAATGGTACCTATTACAGTAATGTTCCATTTAACTGGCATTGTTAGGGAATTAGATGCCCTAAATGAGTGAACTGGCCAGATACTAAGACCTACTTCCTTTAAGCACTAGGAAAATATTTATTATAACTATTTCTTGTACTTATTTTTCTAAAATGTGTAGCAATATTTTGTGACTTATTGACATTCCCTGAAACACTAACATCTATCCATTCAACAAATGCTTATTGGAAGCCTAATATGTACCAAGAACTATGCCAGGTATGGGCACAATAATGGTGACTGAAAGAGACAGAGTCCCTGTCCTTATTAAACCTATGTTCTGGTGAAGGAGAGAGACAATTAAACAAGGAATCCCCCTGAACTAAGTGCTAGGATAAGAGAAGTAGAGACTATTATGAGCTACATTAAACTGAATGGCAAAACCGTTGAATTCAAAGTTGTTTGAGTTCTCCAAAACGGTTTGCCTCTCCACTAAATAACCTATGATTGCCGTGTCTCGCATTCTTGTGATTGATCTTGGTAATTTATGGATTATTTCTTGTAAATTCAGCTAGATTCTTGCTGCTTGCTATGTGTATGATGCTGCTCCTACTATTTTTTGGCTACACGATAAAGTACATAAAGTGATTAAACTAAGATTGGTAACTACATGATGTATTAGTTACCCACTGCTGCATTAACAAATTACCTCCAAAACTTATCAGCTTAAAACAATGCATAATTATTTTTGCCCAGTTTCTGTGGGTCAGGAATCCACAGAAATCCAGCGCACTTTGTTGGAAGCTCTAACTCTTTGGTCTCTGACATGGCTGTGTGCAATGAAGTGCTAGAGTCTCGCCTGAAGGTAGGATACCATTCCTCAAGGGCTGTTGGGTGGAGAGCTTCAGTTCTTCGCTGGCTGTTGCCTGGAGGCCACCCTCAGTTCCTTGTTACATGAGCCTCTTCAGCATGGCAGCTTTCTTCATCAAAGCCAGCAGAAAGAACATCTGCAGGAAGATGGAAGTCACAATCTTTTGTAACCTAACCACAGAAGTGACATTCCATCACCTTTGCCATATTTTTTTATTCTAAGCAAGTCATTATGGCCCACCCCCATGGAGATGAATACTAGGAAGGAAATCACTGTGAACTATTGCAGAGGCTGCTTTCTCCACACACTAAGCTTGTATCATTGTCTTTCTTCTAGAGGCTGTAGCAAACATCACTAAACAATCATGGCACTCTTTCCCATTGAGCCCAGAAAGGGCTTCAAAATCTTACCTAGCAGAGGACTCCAAGAGGTGTTACTGATCAGTTGGTGATATAAAACCAATTTGCCTTCTTTTATTTAAACAGTAACAATTCCAAATCATTGCCATAGGGAAAATATTTAGGTAAGGAATCTGGCCAGAAACAGAGGACTCTAGTTGAAAACAGAACTACAGCATGGTACAACTATATCCATCATTTTCCAAGTCAATGGGAGCAAAGCAAAGTCTGTAGCAGAAATCAATTGATAAAGACAAATATTTCACAATAAAGGCCATGAATCAGGAAATGCACATCACAGAATACAAGAGAAATCAGATCATATTATGGTTGAAGATACGCAAGAAGAATCCAGTCCTGACCAGGACAGATATTATTCCCTTGGCTACACTGAGCAAGAGTCATCAGTGTTTTACTCAATGAAAAATACTGGAGCTGGATATCAGACACCATGGACTATCTTTATGTTTCTGTTTTATCTCTGTCTCAGATTGGAGGATTTCCTGATATACATATACTTCTTCTATATATATGTGTGTGTTCTTCAATGTAAAGTTTATTTCTAAGTATTTTGTACTTAGTACTTAATGGGTAATTCACTAATATTTTGTGTGGAGGTAATTTGAGGCTCCGTAATTATCTTACTCCTCATTAGAGTTCTAGCCCTTGTTGATGATTCTCACCTGAATCTGTTATTTCTTTGATAGTTGCTGCCAAGATTTTTAAGGGTGACTTTGGCATTAATGGTTTAAAGGAATAATTTCCAGATTGTCAGCTCCTCTTTAGGTATTCCTAAAACTGCCATGTCTGAGAGCATGACTGCAACATGCGAGTTCTCCTTCCAAGGCCTCAAGAGGCCTGGGCACCTCCTTCAGGACATGCAGAGACACAACGTGAAAGATGATGATCCTCGGGTTGTGTGGTAGGCTTCAGCGGGCCCTCTGCCACTTCCCCTTTCACAACTACCTTTTCCCCTTTTACAAAAGAAAGGCCCACCTCTAGCTCATCCTGAATCTCCTTGTGGTGTATTGCCCCAGGGGAAAAAAAAAAAAAAAAAAAAGGTCTCCAAACAAAGGAGTGATTCAAAATCTAGCTGTTTCAGTGTTGAGAAAGTGAAACATGCTAATGATTGGGTTACAAATCCTTTTGTAAGTCAACCGGTTTTCAATTCTTTGCTTTCAACAAAATTGAATGAGGATCTGATGGAGTTGTCAGCTGGTAGAGCATTAAAAATATTTTTGATGATAGATCACCACATAATTTTTGGCAAATAATTTGAAAGAGTTTAAAGAATTGAGTGATGTTGCTATAACAGATCTCTTTGCATTCCCATCTACTAATGTGAACAAAATTTTTCAGTCCTTACAGCTACGATTAAAAGCAGAGAAAAGAAATAAAATTGATGTTGAACCCTGTCTCTTTTGGACAATAAAAAATACTTAGAAGTTAATGGGAGGGAGGGAAAAGCCCCATCCATCTCATTTAAGATATGCAATTACAGCCTGGCATTGGTGGCTTACACCTATAATCCCAGCACTGTAGGAGGCCAACGAGGGAAGATCACTTGAACCCAGGTGTTCAAGATCAGCCTGGGCAACATAGTGAGACCCCATGCCTGTTAAAACGAAAAAAAAAGATATGCACTTCTAATAAAGTTTTATTATATTCTAGTTTCACAGTTATCTACAAATAATACATGTGTTGTTTTCAGCAAATTAGTACAAATAATAGTTGTAATGGTAACAGAAGAAATTTTTAACATCTAGAACAACAAACAGAAAATATTAAAGATTTAAATTTTAACTGTATAATATCTTGATCCAGGCAAGTGTGACAGTGATCAATAAAAAACCTTTCAAGCATTAAAATATACTATAGTAAAGTCTGTGCAGGAAGTAGAATGGAAACAGGAAAAGGATTGACATATCAAATTCCTAGGATATTTAATTTCCACTAGATGAAGCTAAAAGAGTTAATCAAACCATTTTCATTTTACATCATCAAAGTTTGCTAGAAATTATCCAACTTTTATGCAACTTGTTAACCTTATAATGAAATATTTTAGTTCTCAACTTTAAAATATGTAAGGAGTAAATAATTTTTCAAAAAACATTTTAAGGGCAATGAACAACATTTGAAGAACACTGCTTTAAAAAGATACCCTTTTTTTGTTTTGCTTTAAAAATTTCTTGGGGGATGGGACACCACACTCTACTGAAAAAAACAGACACATTTTTATGGTCCAGAGGTCTTTTATTTTAACACCTATCATGCCATCAATTCATAGGGACTAGGTGCCAGCAGCTCAGGCTCCTTCCCAGTGGTTTTTACAAAGCGTGCTTCTCTAGGTGGAGCAGGCTGGCACAGTTGAACCCAGGTACTTTCTCTTTGTCTTCTCTCTTTTTATTGGGAACAATCTTGCCCTTAACTTGTTTGTTTACAACAATGCCAACAGCATTCTGGGTAACACTGTAGACTCTTCCAGTTTTGCCATGGTAACACTTGTGGGGCATTCCTTTTTGAACAGTACCCATTCCCTTGGTGTCTACAGTATCACCTTTCTTATAGATTCACATCTATGTGGCCAAAGGAACAATTCCATGTTCTCTAAAAGGCCTAGAGAACATATATCAGTGTCTCTTCTCTTTCTCTTTGTGTTCATCATTTTGGCGAATTACTGGAAGATGGTGGTTCCAGCCGAAAGGAAGTCTCACTCTGTCACCCAGGCTGGAGTGCAGTGGCATGATCTTGGCTCACTGCAAACTCCACCTCTCGGGTTCAAGCAATTCTCATGCCTCCACCTCCCGAGCAGCTGTGATTACAGGCGCTCGCCACCATGCCCAGCTAATTTTTGTATTTTTAGTAGAAACGGGGTTTCTCCATGTTGGCCAGGCTGGTCTCCAACTGCTGACCTCAAGCGATCTGCCTGCCTTGGCCTCCCAAAGTGCTGTGATTACAGGCATGAGCGACTGTGCCCAGCAGATACTTTTCTTTTGTATGCATTACTCCACAGAATTTCTGTGGGTACCTTCTGTTTTCTACCTCAGATCTTTGCTTGCCATCCAGGGTCTCCTCTGCCCCATCCTCAGTGTCACTTCATCCCCCAAGGCAAAGACCAGCCTTGCACACTGGCAGTAAAGGAATCAGGATCATCTTCGTAAATTATCAAGTTAAAGATCGTCCTTTGGGTATCATATTTATTACACTTAGATTCCTTGAACACATGGCCCCTCTCTGATGATGGTCAAGATCTCAAGTCCAAAGAGGGAAAATACGCCCTAGTGGCAAGTCCCATTCGCCCTAATTCTGTTTGAATGAGGGCCGTCTGGTTAGGGATATGCACACCTTATCGAGGCCCAGTAGATTCTGAGTAAAGCAAGAATAAATAGACTCAGCATGAAGGAGAAAGTCAGCAGTGATTTCTAAATTCCACAAGCCTTAGTAAAATGCAGATTCCTTACTACTCAGCCTTAAAAAGGAACAAAATAATGGCGTTCACAGCAACCTGGATGGAATTAGAGACCCTTATTCTAACTGAAGTAACTCAGGAATGAAAAACCAAACATCACGTGTCCTCACTCGTAAGTGGGAGCTAAGATAGAAGGATGCAAAGGCATAAGAATGATACAATGGACTTTGGGGACTCTGGGGATAGGGTAGGATGGGGTGAGGGATGAAAGACTACATGTTGGGTACAGTGTACCCGGTCTGGGTTGTGAGTGCACCAAAATCTCACAAATCACCATTAAGAACTTATCCATGTGACCAAACACCACCTATTCCACAAAAATCAATTGAAATAAAAATTTTTTTAAAATGCAGATTCCTAGACCTTGCCAACAAGGTATTCTGACTTGGTGGGTGTTGGGTAAGGCCCAGGAAGAGGTGCTTTTAATGAACACCCCAAGCACAACCCCTGCCAGATGATTTTGTTGGGATTTGTCCATGTACCATACCTTTAGCTGATCTTTGACCATGATTTAGCCTTTAAAAATGCATTTCTTTTGGTTTCCCGCTGGTATTTAGTATTCTGAAAAGTTAAAACGAGTCAGTAAATTGGCTCATGGTTTAGCGAGCTGTTATTATATCAAATGACTCTAAATACTATACTTAAATATTACTTTTAGTTGGAAGCATAATCAACCACCTAGAAGCTATCAATTATTATTTAAGTTTGATTGAATTTTAAAGTACTTAAGCTCCAAAGAAGAATGTGGATAGGGAAAATAGATTTATAGGAAAAGAGATTTAATGATAAACATTTTAACTGATGCTTTCTCATTAAAATAATACAAGTATTATGTGATAGTGAAACTGGAAAGTTTCCCTTGTGCCCCCTCACACGGCATGTGATGGGGGTGTGGCTTGCTTCTTCAATGCCTCTATGCTGAAACCTCTAGGGGAGCATACAGATGGGCAGGCTGTGGGTCTCCGACCCCTCGGCAGTGTCTGGCGTGAATGTTTGTAGCTGAAGCCCCAGGGCGTGTGCTACAGGGAGCTCTTTTAGTTTAGCTGTCCACAGGCAGTTTGTGTTCGTCAGCTCAGTTAGACCCCTGCCTTATCGCAAGGACAGAGGGCTTTCTGTATCCCAGGGTTCTTGTCTTGGTGTACCAGAAGAATTGGATCACACATGGGCTTGGAGAATGAGTGCAAGGTTTTACTGAGTGGAGGTAGCTCTCACCAGATCGGGGAGCCAGAAGGGAGATGGTTTTCCCCTGGAGTCAGGCCACTCGGCAGCCTGGGCTCTCCTCTAACTGCCCTGGCCAAACTTTGCTTCCTTCCACCCTTCGATGACCTGCTGGCGTGCCCGTGTGCTCCTACGCTGGTGTGTTCCTCTCAACATCCAGCCGACCCCCATCCCCGTTCCTCCACCGTTTATGATCCTCTCAACGTCCAGCCACCTGTGTATCTGCCTCCTACGGTCTCAGGGTTTCTACAGGCCCAGGATGGGGGCATGGCAGGCCAGGGTGGTCTTGAGAAATGCAGCATTTGAGCAGGGAAACAAAAATGCCTGTCTTCACCTAGATCCATGGGCGCAGGCTTAGGGGTGGAGGCCTAGCCAAGGACCATGTCCTCCTCTACCCAGCACGTCCCTGCCCCCCTCCTGTATCAATAGCAATGTAATAATATTGAAGAAAGTCTGTGGTAAAATAGGCATGAGGCTAGGACTGTGGATCCATAGCAGTCCCACAAAATTAGTTTGGCCATACCTGTAAACAATACTGTAAAATTTTACATTTTTAGCCAACAGTTCTACTTCTGTAAATCTAGTTAAAAGAAAGGCAAAACTACCAAATCTGTCCACTGTAGAACTGTGCATTAGTTACTTATAGAGTGATAGCACCAAAAAATAGGAAAGAACTCATATGGGGGATTGAATAAATTTCCTGGAGTAAATTTCTGGAACATTATATAGTTCTTTAAAATGTTATTGTAGAAAAAAATTAATGCTATGAGATAACATTCAGGATATAATGCTATATAGGTCTCAAATGTATTGAGAAAAAGAAGAAACGAGTGAAGGAAGAGAGGGAGGGAGAAAAGAAGGGAGGGGAAGGGAGAGGGAAGGAGAGAGGGAGAAAATCTAAAATACATATAGGTAAGACAAAATACCCGGTGAAATTAAGGGTAATTTTTATTTTCTTATTTATATTTTCTTTAGTTTTTAAATTCTTTGTAGTGCATTCATCAATTTTATAATCCAAAACAGTATTGCTTTAAAAAACACATTATGTAGGTATTCCAGCTTCTGAACTGCTGATTCTAAGGAAAAACAGATTTCACAGTCCACTGGCAGCACATTTGTGCAAAGCCCCATAGAACTAGTGCATTCCCTTATTCCTCAAGTCCATGGACAGCAGCCCGACCTACAGGCTAATACATATTTCTCTCTCTCTCTCTCTCTCTGTCTCTCTCTCTCTGTGTCTCTGTCTTTCTCTCTGGCTCTCTCTCTCTCTCTTTCTGTCTCACACACTCACACACACACATAGACACACACACACACAATCAGAGGATATTCTGGCATCTCCCTTGAGAGCCTACTTCCTTTCCTTTGTCCTGAATAATTTAAATGGAGCTGAAGGAAGCTATTCTTTTCCATGAGCTTGATATTAAAGGGTAGAGAGAACTCTGCAATGAGTTCCTTTCATTTATCAGTATTGTCATGATTAAGTGTCCCCTCTTACATTATTCATTCATTCAACAAATAGTGTTGAGTGCCTGTTAGACACTCAGCTAGTCACCCTGATGGAGACAAAGATTTAGTCACTCTCTCATCTGTTTAGTCAGTAAATAGTATTTCCTGTAGTATTTACCCTTTTTGTGGCAGACACTGTGCGAGACACTGCAAATCGCGAGCTGTGATGGCACCACTGCACTACAGCTTGGGTGACAGAGCAATACCCTGTCTCAAAAAAAAAGAAAAAAAAAAAAAAAGACACTGCAAATACAGTAGGAAACTAGATAGATAACGTTCCTGCCTTCAAGGAGCTCACGGTCTAGTAAGAGAGAGAGAGCCAAACAGGTAAATAAAAATAATTACAGCTTGTAATATGTGTCATGCAGGGATACACAGGTGTCAGAAGAGAAACTAGCACTAGTACCTAAATAGGTAAGGGGGCCAAGGAATGCCTCTTGAGGTTGGGGAGTTGGGGTGTGACTAGGAGGACAAGAAAAAACCAGCCTGAGAGAGCTGAGTTCAGGCAGACGGACCGCAAGGTCAAAGCTGAGGCAGGAAAGATGCGAGTGGCTCTGGGAATGGGAAGATGCTCCGTTTGGTGGCATTCAGAGATGCCAGATGTAGCATCTGTGCAATCTGTACATCTACATCTGTACAGTTAGCCAGACGTAGTGGCATATACCTGGCGTATACTCAGGAGGGGTGGGCAGCTTCTTTTGCCAGGATAATGACTGGCTGGATCCAACACAGAGTTTGAGTCCAAGTTTGTATCTTAATGAGCAGAATAGTAAATAGGTATAATTATGATATAAATCAGGAGAGAATAAACTTTTTCTGTAAAGATCCAGATAAATAATACCTTTGGCTTTGCAGGCCTGAGGGTCTCCATTGCATTGCTCAACTTTGCCATTGGAAGGAGAAGGCAGCCATAGACGATGTGTAAAAGAATGGGTGTCGGCTGGGCGCAGTGACTCACGCCTGTAATCCTAGCACTTTGGAAGAACGAGGCAGGTATCGCTTGAGCCCAGGAGTTCAAGACCAACCTAGGCAACATGGTGAAACCTGTCTCTACCAAAAAGACAAAAGATTAGCTGAACGTGGTGGTGCACGTCTGTAGCCCCAGCTACTTGAGCGGCTGATGTGGGAGGATCGCCTGAGCCCAGGAGGTCAAGGCTGCAGTGGGCAGAGATTGCACCACTACACTCCAGTCTGGGCATCAGAGTGAGATCCTATCTATCTATAAATAAATGAATAAATAAATAAATAAAGGGTGTCTTCATCTACAGAGACAGGCAGTGGATCAGATTTGGCCACGGGCCATAGTTTACCAGCCCCTTATATAAAGGATAAATAAAAATCTTCAGGAGTGGCTGGGCACGGTGGCTTACACCTGTAATCCCAGCACTTTGGGAGGCCAAGGCAGGCGGATCACCTGAGGCCAGGAGTTCGAGACCAGCCTGGCCAACATGGTGAAACCCCATGTCTACTTAAAAAAAAAAAAAATTAGCCAGGTGTGGTGGCAGGCGCCTGTAGTCCCAACTACATGGGAGGCTGAGGCAGGAAAATCACTGGAACCCGGGAAGTGGAGGCTGCAGTGAGCCGAGATTGCACCATTGCACTCCACCCTGGGCAACAATACTGAAACTCCATCTCAAAAAAAAAAAAAAAAAATTATTCAGGAGTGTATGGGAAAGCAGACAGGGAGAAGATGACTTGCTGGGGTGAGAGCTGAGTTGAGTCTTGAAAAATGAGGAGACTTCGAAAACAAAATAATGGGGGAAAGGGAAATCCAAGGAGAGAGGACAGTAGGAGCTAGACCCAGAGGCAGGAATGGCCAGTGCCCTCAGAGGAGTCTGAGAGGTGGTGGGAAATACATTTGCAAGTGTAGTTGTTTTATTCCTCAGCTATTTTGAGGGCTTATGAAGTAGCAGGCACTGTGCTAGACCACTAGGGACAAGGATAAGAGGGGAATAAGGAGCAATCCCTGAATTCTAGGACAGTAGAGACTGGAGGGGGTGACAGATACATGAACAGGACTTCGCACAATCAGCTCGGTAAGAGAAAGTCAGGGAAGGCTTCCCAGCAAAGGTAAATTTAGAAATTAACTTTTCCCTTCATTATAAATGCTTCATTTAATATTTGATTGAACAGATAAATATATTCATATGTTACAAAATTTAAAAGGCACAAAATGGTTTACAGTGAAGTTTCCCTCTCTTAAAGTCTATCCCTCAGGCCTACTCAATACCCCCTCCCCAGAGATAACCAATGTCACTGATTTGTTCTGGATTCTTCTGGAGACAGTCTGTGCAGGTCCAAGCAGATGAGTATGTTTTCTCATTATTACTCAGATTATCTGAGCTGAACTTTAAGAATGAATTTTCTAGAGAAGAGAATATGGAGAATGAAAAGAATAGAATAGCAATTGAGGCAAAGAGAAAGATGTCATAAAGATGGGAAGTGGGGAGGGCAGGAGATGGCACAATATGTGTGCTGGGGAGCATATGACAATCTCTCCTGTTGCTGAGACATTGAGCGTGAGGCAGAGGCCAGGCACAGCGGATCACGCCTGGAATCTCAGCACATTTGGAGGCCAAGGCAGGAGGATTTGAGCCCAGGAATTCAAGACCCCTGGGCAACATAACAAGACCCCGTCTCCACAAAATATTTTAAAAATTAGCCAGATGTAGTGGCATATACCTGTGGCATCAGCCAGTCAGGAGGCTGAGATGAGAGTATCGCTTGAGCCCAGGAGTTTGAGGTTGCAGTGAGCCGTGATCATGCCACTACACTCTAGCCTGAGCGACAGAGCAAGACCTCGTCTCAAAGAAGAAGAAAAAAAAAAAAAGAAAAGTGTAAGACAGAAGGGTAGGAGGGGCCAGGTCGTGGCAAGACTTGATGTTGTGGAACACAGATTTAACCTAGTTGGCAGCCAGAATTGAACAGAGACTTTTATAAGCACAAGAGCAACGGGCTAATTGATATTTTAGGATGATCATTTTAACAGTTTATAGAGGGCAAAAAAGTTGAGCTTCTTTCCTTCAGTCAGTGGGAACCAATGAAAGGTTTTAAACTGGGCAAGGGTGATATCAGAGGTGTGACTTAGCCAAATGAATCTATCAGCATTGTTGGCAGTGTGCTGTTCTTAATACCACGCCATGTTAGATGAAGAATGACTGAAATAAACCCAAATAAGTGACAATCCACCCATCAACCCTCAGCAGAAATGTAGGTCTTTTGTCTGCTTTTTGATTTTAAGGGAGAAATCTATGTTAGCTCTCTATTGCTGCATAACAACTTATCCCAAAACTTAGTGGCTTAAAACAACACACATTTATTAGGTCAGTTTCTGTGGGTCAGGACTCTGGGCACAGCTTAGCTGGGTCCTCTGCTCCATGGTCTCTCACAGGCTATAATCAAGATGTCAGTCAGGACTGGGGTTTCACCTGAAGGCTCCACCGGGGAAGGATCTGCTTGCATACTCACTTACATGACGGTTGGTAGGGTCCAGTGTACTGAGGCCCTCAGTTCCTTGTTGGCTATTGGCCCACAGCCACCTTCAGTTCCTTGGCATGTGGTTCTCTCCCATGTGAAATTTGTTTCATAAAATGTACAAGCTGAGAAGGCAGTAGAGAGTGTCTGCTAGCAAGATGGAGGTTACAGATTTTTATAACCTGATTAGAGAAGTCATATCTTAGCATCTTTACCATTTCTGTTAGAAGCAAGTTTGCTGGGATGAGCCCATACTCAGGGACAGGGCACAGACAAAGGCATAAATACAAAAAGATGGGATCATTGGGGAGCAACTTGGAAACTTAACGGGGGCTGCTCCTGAAAGTATTTTGCAAACCAGGACAAGGCCGGGAGGAATAATGCCTGTATTGTTCCTCAGCGTGACCCAGTCAGGAAATCACCTTGCTCTCCCCTGGCCTGCTGGCTACCACCCTCATTACCATCACTGCCTTGCGGCTGTCATTTTTGTCCACTTCTCCTAAAAACAAAATGCCTCCCTCTTGCACTTACAGCATCTGGGAATATTTAAATGCAAGCTGTGTTGGGCTGACTCTCCCTGCTGGAGTCAGATTGTTGTGAGAAGCTTCCTCCCCGCCGCTGCTGCTGCAGCAATTTCTGATGTGCACTGACTAAAGGAAACATTTTTAAACATGAAGATAAATTCTTAACTGATCCTTTACTTTTTTAAACAGAGTGGACTAGTTGATTTTGTGAAGGATTTGCCTCCACTCCTAGCAGTGCTTTCCAAACCGTAGTGTTGCCTTACATCAAACAACTCACAAAAAGCCTGGAGAAACACAGCACTCAGATCCCAGGCTGTGTAAATGGCAGTTCCAAACCACTCCAGGCAGACAGACGTGACAACAGCTGCCACTGAGTATGTATACGGTGTGTCAGGGACTGGGGTAAGAGACTGACCTTCATTATCTTGTTTTAGTTCACTAACTGAACAGAGTTCATGCTACTATCCCCATATGACAGAGGAGAAACCTGAGCTCCAGAAAGATTAGATACCATGCATGGATACTCCCAGCTAGTGAGTAGCAAGCAGGACCAGGATTCAAACGTAGTCAGTCTGATTTGAAAGTCTTGCACTTTTAAATTGGGAGTCAGCAATAATTTATCTTTATGAATAGTCATGTTTTGTCCTGAATTACAAGGAGGCCTCATCAACTACACATAATTTGGGGAGTGGTAAAATAAAGGTATCTACCTAAAATAAATCCACTTAAAATGGAAATTAGAACGTCAATGTAAAAGTGGAGGGAATTATTTTTATTAGAACAGTATCTTTTAAAATAAAAGTAAAAATAAAGAGAAAAAGCTTATTAAAAAAAAGAATCTTAGGTCAATTTTCAGCAAACTTTACTGGAAGGGCCAGATGGCATAACTGTCACCAAACTTTTTCTGGAAGGGCCAGATAGCAAATATTTTTCACTTTGTGGGCCATGAGGTCTCTGCTGCAACTACTCAAGTCTGTCATTGTGGTGTATAAGCAGCCACAAATAATAAGTAAACAAATGGGCATAGCTGTGTTCCAATAAGGATTTATTTATAAAAGCAGATGGTGGGCCAGATTTGGCCCTCAAGCTGTAGTTTGCTAACTGCATATTTAGATTATAATGTAATTTGTACCAATTCTTAGAAGAAGCAAGAATCATGTAGTCTTAACATAATATTTCTGACAAAATATATGATAACATTTTGTGTGTTTACAATCATGATAACATAATATAACATAATCCCTTCCTATTGACACCTGTAGTTTTATCAAAAGAGAACCAATTGTGAAAAACTATTTGAGGGCCTTATTGCTGTTCTCAAAGTCTCTGTCAATCCTTCCATAGTCAAATAATTATCTTTTGAAACCATTATAACATCATCCTTCTGGATTTTCTCTTCTTCAGTCGTAAGCTGCTCTTCTGCTAGAACCCTGTTTCTACGTAACTCTGCGTAATTCTCTAACAGCTTTTCATCGACTTTAGGAAATCTTGTGCATTTGTAAGATTTGCTGTTCACTTTCAAGAAGCTTTTTATTGGGTTTGCCTGTTTGCTCGGTGGACATCCAATGGGCAACAAGAGAGGAGAAGCAATTAAAACTATAACATAATGAGCAGAAAAGACGCTGAGCCAGGAAGAATTTGAGTAGGAACTAATTTTGTGGTCGTCATCTCATTGGTGAATATTTCCTGTGTTACCGTAATCTCAGCTTCCCTCCACAACTGGGAACCTGTAGGTTCTCAAATAACAAATACTCAGGTAATGAAGATCTTCCCTGTATAATTTATCCATCTCTTTTATGCATACATTGTTCTCTGGCATTCAGTTTTTCTGTTATATCTGTCATTTATTGAGCATCCACTCTGTTAAAAAAAAAAAAAAAGTCATTTTACTTACGTAAACATCCCTCTTTCCAAATTCGTACTATCCACACTGTGTAACCCAATAAGTTGAGATGAATTTTCCAATATAATTCTCATTATCTAAACTCAGGAGCTGAATAGCTTCAGAAAACACTATATTCCTTGCTAGACAAACTTACTGTTTTTAGTCTCATGATCCAGTTTATCTTTGACTAGGAAGGGATACTTGTTTGTTTTTCCTGTTTCTTCTAGCAACTGAAAAGAGTCTTTTACTATCCTCATCTTACAGATGAAGATTCTCATACCCTAAGTAAGCAATTAACTTGCCCAAGGTCTCCTGGGCAGTCAGTGGTAACATGAGAATCAAAGCCAGGTCTTGCTGGCTCCAAACCCCATGGTCTTTCTTCCTCGTGCCTTTTATTTTTTTTATTATTATTTTTTATTTTTTGAGACAGTCTCGCTCTGTAACCCAGACTAGAGTGCAGTGGCGCAATCTCAGCTCACTACAACCTCCACCCACCAGGTTCAAGCGATTCTCGTGCCTCAGCCACCCGAGTAGCTGGGATTATAGGTGTGCTACTCACTATAGTGCATCCCACTCAGCTAACTTCTGTATTTTTAGTAGAAATGGGGTTTCACCATGTTGGCCAGGATGGTCTCAAACTCCTGGCTTCAAGTGATCTGCCCACCTCGGCCTCCCAAAGTGCTGGGATTACAGGCGTGAGCCACCGTGCATGGCCACAGGCCTTTTAAATATGGAATTCACGTGGATGAAAAGCCCAGCACAGTCATCTATCACAGTCATCTATCACAAAGTCAAAGTTACAGATTCCTGTGCTCTTTAAATCACATTTAAATTAATAAAGCTAATTTTACATCATAAGCAGTGATGTTGCCAATTTTTTAAATTATGCGATGCAGATTTCAGTGTTGAAGGAAACGTAATTTGAGCATAATTTCTCTATTTATTATTAAAGTCGTTCTCAAACGGTAGTCCCAGAAAAGCAGCATCGGTATTACCAATAAACGTATTAGAAATGCAGATCTAAGAACAGGCGCGGTGGCTCACGCCTGTAATTCCAGCACTTTGGGAGGCCGAGGTGGGTGGATCACTTGAGATCAGGAGTTCCAGACCAGCCTGGCCAACATGGTGAAACCCTGTCTCTACTAAACATACAAAAATTAGCCAGACATGGTGGCAGGTGCCTGTAATCCCAGCTACTCGGGATGCTGAGGCAGGAGAATTGCTTGAGATCGGAAGGCAAAGGTTGCAATGAGCCAAGATCGCGCCCCTGCACTCCAGCTTGGGCGAAAGAGCAAAACTCCATCTCAAAAAAAGAAAAAGAAAGAAATGCAGATCTAGAGCCCCAGCCCAGATAAGCTGAATCAGACACTCTGGGAATAAGTCCCATCGATTTATAGTTTAGCAAGTCCTCCAGGTGATTCCAGTGAGTGTTCAAATTTGAGAACCACTGAATTATAGGATGAACAACCATAATCTCTGGTGATTCTTGCAATAAGAACCAGAACATATGGGTGTCAGAAGTCTGGATGACTTGTTGACGGTCAGAAAGCTCTGATTAATGCTCTTATTTCCCTTCTAGTCATGTCTTTATTCGTCTAACAAATACGTCCTCAGCCCCAACTCTGGGTCAGGCATGATGCCAGGCACTGGGAACAAGGTAGAGAGGAAAGACAGGGCCCTAATCTTCTCAGGTTTACAGTCTAATGTGGGTGACAGACCAGAACACAGTCAATTCCAGGACAGCATCGTCCGTGCCTTGCAAGATAAACACAGGGTGCTAGGGGCAAGAGGTTGTACCTAATCCAGCCCTGCAAGTCAGGGAAGACTTCCAGATTAAACAATTCAAGAGGGTAGGAGTCCAGAACATTCTGAGAAGGCCTAGTGCTGTGAGAGGTTGTTTTGTCTCTCCCACACATGCACAGTCTGCTTGAAGCAGCTTCAGATGGAAGAAGGGGGGATGCAGAAAACTCAACCTGTTGCTTCCAACTTGTTGGAATACTTATCTCCGACACACATTAAAAACATATGGAAGGTCAAAGCTCCATGTGTTCTCTTGGTAGGGGAGCAGAAAATTGGATATACAAATATGCATACCTCCCCGATCCCAACTGCTGGACTCTTATTGCCAATTTACGTAATTTCCTGTGCTTACTTCAAAATAGTGAGGGGGGCAGGAGACACTGTGAACACCATAATCAGGCTGCTTAGACTAGCAGCTGCTAGCACATTCATTCCCTTCTTCCTTGATTAAAAAAAAAAAAAAAAAAAATCCAGTAGAACCTGAGGGGAAACACATCATTTAGAAAAGGAACGAATAGTTTCTTCTTAAGAGAAATCAGTTTAGATCCAACAAGCCATCCACAAAACAGGACCCCACTTACTCCTTCATCCAACAGAAGTGCTTTGAGTGCCTACTCTGTGCTGGCAGTGAGCTAGGTGCTGGAGAAAGGACAAGTACAGGAAGGGCCCTGACTGCAAGGAGATTAAAGGACGGAAATTGAACACCACTTTCTTTCTTTATTTTTACTCTTTGAGGCAGGTCTCAGTCTGTCACCCAGGCTGGAGTGCAGTGGCACGATCAGACCTCCCTGCAGCCTCAATCTCCTGGACTCAAGCAATCTTCCCACCTTACCCTCATGAGTAGCTAGGGCTACAGGCATGCGCTGCCACACTGGCTGTATATATCTATATATATATATTTTTTTTTTTTTTTAAATTTTTGTAGAGACAGGATCTCACTACGTTGCTCAGGCTACTCTCAAACTCCTGGCCTCAAGCAGTCCTCCCTCCCTGGCCTCCCAAAGTGCTGGGATTACAGGCATGAGCCACCATGCCTGGCCTGAACACCACTTTAAATGTGATATATATTTAAAAGAAAAATGTTATTAAATAGTTCTATCATAAAGGCACATGCTGATACGTGTTTAAAAGAAAAAAGTTATTAAATAGTTCTACCTTAAAGACATACCCACACATATGTTTATTGCAGCACTATTCACAATAGCAAAGACATGGAATCAACCTAAAAGCCCATCAGTAGTAGACTGGATAGGCCAGGTGCGGTGGCTTATGCCTGTAATCCCAAAACTTTGGGAGGCTGAGGCAGGTGGATCACTTGAGGTCAGGAGATTGAGATCAGCCTGGCCAACATGGTGAAACGCTGTCTCTACTAAAAACACAAAAATTAGTAGGGCATGGTGGCAGATGCCTGTAATTCCAACTACTCGGGAGGCTGAAGCAGGAGAATCTCTTGAACTTGGGAGGCAGAGATTGCAGTGAGCTAAGATCATGCCATTGCATTCCAGCCTGGGCGACAGAGATATTGCATCTCAAAAACAAAGAGTTGCACAACAGATCTTTGTGGTGACAGAGCAGTCCTGTGTCTTGGTTGTGGTGCTGGATGCACAAATCTAGACATATGGTATAATTGCATAGAAGTACATGCACACACACAATATGCAAATGTAAAGTGCATGTAAAACTGCCAAAATCCAAATAAGGTCTGTGGATTATACCAATACTGTTGTCCTGGTTTCATATCGAACTGTAGTTATGTAAAATGTTTCCACTGGAGAGAACTAGGTGATGGGTACACAGGGCCTCTGTTTTGTTTTTGCAACTTGCTGTGAATCAGTAATTATTTTAAAATAAATAGTTTTGCTGGGCGCGGTGGCTCATGCCTGTAATCTCAGCACTTTGGGAGGCCGAGATGGGTGGATCACCTGAGGTCAGGAGTTCAAGACCAACCTGGCCAAGATGGTGAAACCCCGTCGCTAGTAAAAATACAAAATATTAGCCAGGCATGGTGGTGGGCACCTGTAATCTCAGCTACTCGGGAGGCTGAAGCAGAGAATTGCTTGAACCTGGGAGATGGAGGTTGCAATGAGCCGAGATCACACCACTGCACTCCAGCCTGGGCGACAGAGCAAGACTCCGTCTCAAAAATAAATAAATAAATAAGTAGTTTTTAAGGTAGTTTTAAACAGTTTTAAAATATATGGAAATTTTAAAATAGTTTAAAAAAGTAATTTGGTAATTATGGGAATGACCTGATGAACAATTTATGCTGCAATATATTACTCAGTAAGCAGATTTGTTCCACATATTGTTTCATTTATTTAGAGAATTAAAGGGTGCTCTAGACTGAGTTGTGTCCTCCCAAAACTTCATACATTGAAGCCCTAGCCCCAAGTATGACAGTATTCGGAGACAGGGCCTTTGGGAGGTAATTCGGTTCAGATGAGGCCAGGCAGATGGGGCCCTTGTGATGGAATTAGTGCCCTTACAAGAAGAGACACCAGAGATATTCCCTCTTCTTCCTCTCTCTTTCTTTTTGTCATGTGAGGATATATCAAGAGGGCCCTCACCAGAATCCAACTATGCTGGTGCTCGATCTCAGACTCCAGTCTTTAGAACTATGAGAGAAAAAATGTCTGTTGCTTAAGCCACACAGCCTATATGGCAGCCCAAGCTGACCAAGCCAAAGGGAAATGATTGCTCATTCATTTATCCATTTGCTCATTCATTTCTTTGTTCATATTACCCAGCAGTGACTCCATCTTTGGACTATCACCCCTGGTCCTTGAGACCATAAAACACACGGGGTTTATGGTCCAGGGCCTATTTCCCTGTAGCCACTCCCTATTGCTGGAGAAGGATAAAAGTGAGCTGTATCCTTTCAAGATCAATTTATTCTAAAAAGGAAATAATAAAAAATACTCAAAATGCGCAAGACTTGTGAAGAAAATGAAGAAAATCCACAGAACATTCCAAAGGCTGAGGGAGTGCATCCTTGGAAAGGTGTCCCCCAGGAGGCAGAAAGAAGTCTCAGCCCTCCTAAAATGGTATAAGCCAGGAAGCAGAAGCAAACCCCAGACGAAGGCTGACTGGGCCTGGCTGGGGATTTAAAGAGGATGCTCCCTGTTAGGCATTTGGATCCTGGAGAAATGATATGAGCAGACGAGTTGGAAAGACTTAGGGAAGAGATAGGAAGAATAAGAACAAGTTGGTGAAGACGCAGTGGAGGCAAAGACATTCTCACAGCCGGCCATAGCCTGTGTGCTTTAGGCATTCCATTCATTTTCATCTGATATTGAAATCTGGTCCCTGCTTTCTTTCTGTTAGCAAAAAAAAATAAAATAAAATAAAACACAACACAGAGGGCTTCCCCAGATAGAGCAGGGACTCTAGGAGAGACCCACAGACAGCAGCCAGGAGAGATGGATAAAGGGGAGTAAGCCAGGCAGAGAGACCAGAGTGCGTGAAGGCCCTGAAGTGGGACAGGGCACGAGAGACAAAAGGAATCCAGCGTCAAAGCCACACACAGAGCAGAGGGAAGTGGGAGATCAGAAGAGGCTGAGGAGAGAGGCAGGGGCCAGGTCTCCAAGGGCCTTTTGGGTCAGTGATGTTACCCTGGCATGATTTTCCCTGCACCCATTTTCACTTTCAAATGTGTCCTTTTACCACACTTCAGTGAAGTAATTTTTAAAAAAATAAAAAAAAAGTCCTTTGGTTGATCATTTCGAGAGTCACCCCGCATTTGGGCCATGGGGAAGACTGTAGGTTACCTTGGGATGATGGGCAGCATTGCAGCATTTGCAGCTAGACTGTTAGGTTCTCATTTTTATTTTAGAGAGGCCTCTCTGCCTCCGGGGTTAGAGCTACTGCTGAAAGGGAAAATAAGCTGACCAGAAGATATTTGCTTATTCTCCACGGGGAGAGGAAAAAAAGGGGGGGTGGGGGGTTAGGGATGGAGAGAGGCTGCCAGGCCTTCACCACCATGGGAATCTATGGGTCAAACTCTACCCCAACCCCAAATGCTCTGGCAGCCCCCTACCTTCCCACATCCCAACCCCACCTCTCCCACCTGCTACCCTGCCACCTCCCACCTGCACTCTAAACAACAATCAGCCTAACAAAGGACAACCCTGGAAGGGGGTGAATAGAAAACAGGGTTTCTATCCTTTATTGCTTCTGCTGACTTGCTCCTATTCAGACCTGGGGCTAAAGAGCCTGTCAGTCTTCAGTCTGGACACCCCTCCACCCACCCTTATGCCTGAATTTTCCTCTGCATAACAGTTAGAATCTAGTGTTATCTTTGGGATGAATGTACCAATGCTTGAAATGGTCATTATGAGCAGAGATTCCCTGCAGGATTAGAAAACCAGACTTTCTTGCAATTTCCCTCCTGTACATTCTAACCAACTCAGTCGAGTGGCCCAATCTTCCACTTCAAAGAATGCTCTGCTCCCTTTGTTACAGAACTTCCTATGGATCAGTAAAATGTCTCTAAGAAATTCTGCTTTCTCTTCTTTATCCTTTTATCTTCATCCTCACCCCACCATCCATTTGACTTTGCCAACTACACAAATTGTTATGGATTGGTGATTTTTTCTGAGACGCAATCTCGCTCTGTCGCCCAGGCTGGAGTGCAGTGGCGCTATCTCGGCTCACTGCAGGCTCCGCCTCCCGGGTTCACACCATTCTCCTGCCTCAGCCTCCCGAGTAGCTGGAACTACAGGCGCCCACCACTGCGCCCGGCTAATTTTTTCTATTTTTAGTAGAGATGGGGTTTCACCGTGTTAGCCAGGATGGTCTCGATCTCCTGACCTCCTGATCCGCCCACCTTGGCCTCCAAGTGCTGGGATTACAGGCGTGAACCCCCGCGCCCGGCCGGATTGGTGATTTTTTTAACATCACCCAAAACTTTCCTCTGTGACCTTGGCTACAACTCCTGTTCTCAAGAATTTGTTACAGTGCGATATTCATTGTTACACAAAGCACCATCCAAAAAGGAAACATGACTAATTTTCCATCTTTAATCCAACTTTAAATTTCAATTCTTTTTTTTTAGGATTTTTTTAGAATTAAAACCAAGGTTTCCTGTCCCTTTAAGTCAGGCCTTGTGGAGAGTGGATCTGAGTTTGTACTGGCATGATCTTGGAAGGAGAATTATTTCCCGACCTTGCTAGGGAAAGAAAGCTTTCTGGCTATTCGTTGGAGAAGGCAATTTTGATGTAAACTGACATTTCTCGGATGCCCATCTTGGGAATATTCTATGTGAAACCCAAAATTTCTGGCAGCTGAAACCTCAGCCCAACTGCCAGGCCCTGGGCAGAGATAAAAGAATGTGGATGAGTGGCAAGCAGATGGGGTTACAACAAGAGGCCTTTTCTCTGGGCCCAATGAGATGAGCTGGGGAAGGGGTCAGGGAGGATGATGGGGGAAGAGCAGTGCCTCACAGTGAGGGAAGCAACAAAAAAGGCACTTCTTCGGCTTTTCATTGAGAGGGCCCGTTTCCCCTGTTTTCCAGCCCATTTTGAGCACCATTCATTGAGAGGCGCCTTTCTTCTTAAGTCTTTTATCCCAGGACGCTGAAAGCGTTCCCGTGTCCTCCCTGCAAAGAGGATTCTCCCACACTCCAGCCCAGACCTGGACAGACTGGCCCCATCAGTTCCAGGCCTGCTGAGCGCAGCGGCTTCCTCCTCGGCTTCAGAAGCAGTTTTTGTCGTTTCTTTTTCTTACATTCTTCAAACCAGGAACTTAAAAATTGGAAAAGGTAATTTCAAAAAGTAGAAACAAATTAAGGACTTTTCTTCTTTTTCTTTATTCTTTTGCTCTTTGGGAGAGGATGTAGAGGTGTTAAAATAGAGAAAATGTGTTAGAATTTTTGTTTGTGTTTGTTTTTGTTTTGTTTTGAGACAGAGTGTGGTTCTTTCGCCCAGCCTGGAGTGCAGTAGCACAATCTTGGCTCACTGCAACCTCACCTCCCCGGTTCAAGTGATTCTCATGCCTCCCCTTCCCTAGTAGCTGGGATTACAGGCATGTGCCACCAAGCCCAGCTAATTTTTTATTTTATTTTATTTTTGTATATTTAGTAGAAACAGGTTTTCGCCATGTTGGCCAGGCTGGTCTCGAACTCCTGGCCTCAAGTGATCTGCCGGCCTCAGCCTCCCAAAGTGCTGGGATTACAGGTGGAAGCCACCATGCTTGGCCTGGGAAAATATGTTTTAATTCACTTTGATTTGTTTTCTCATATCTTCCATATAATTGGAGAATTGCATTTATCTTTAATAATAAGCAAAAGGAAAGTCCTCAAACACTTTCTTTCATCATCAGGTTTTCAGAATTTCTGATACCTGAAATATGGATGTATTTAAATCTGGACCTCACAAACAAGCCAGGGTGCCTAATGGTAACACACAGTAGAACTTGCTCCTTCTCCGCAGGCAGCTGCCAGGATGGAAACCCCAGCTCCCCTGCCTCCCGGCTGTGTGACCTTGGGCAAGTTGCTTTATCCCCCTACACATCAGTTTTCTCCATCAAGAAATTGGAATAATAATAGTACACATTTCATAGGGTTGTTATGAGGATTAATTGGGGTATGGACTAGGAGATGCTCAAGCAATATTAACTTTTATGTTAACTATATATTTACTGTGTATTAATACATCCATGCATTGCTTAACAACAGGGATATGTCTTGGTCAAAGCAGTTTTGCTATTATGTGAAAATTCTAGGATGCACTTATGGCACAAACCTGGACAGTATAGCCTACTACACACTGAAGCCATATGGCATAGCCTACTGCTCCTAGCTACAAACCTGTAGATCATGCTACTGTCTTGAATACTATAAGCAACTATAATACAATGGTAAGCATTTGTGTATCCGAATACATCTAAATACAGAAATGGTACACCAAAATTATGGTGTTATAATCTTATGGGACCACCACCATACATGTGGTCCATTGTTGACCAAACATCATTGTCTGGTACGTAAGTGTGCATATATATATATATATATATATATACACACACACACACACACATATATACACATAGGGGTGTGTGTGTGTGTGTGTGTGTGTGTGTGTGTGTGTGTGTATTTCTTTCTGGGCAAAGATTGATTATCCTTCATTTTTCTAATAAACGGAAAGCTGGGTACCCTTGCATCTGAGGCCAGTTCACTTTGTTTCAATGTTTGGCCCCACCTGAGGCCCTTTGGCAGGGATAAGCCCCAGATAGCATGGTTCACAGGACAGAACTCCAAACCAATGGGTATTGGGAATTGCTCACTTAAATAAATATGAGTCTCTGGATATTTTTTTCAAAGCAATTTCCAGAGTAAAAACAGGACATCTTAGCTGAAAGGAAAGTCCCAAAGCCTCTGTGCACACTTCTATCATTGCACTGAAGAGCAGTTGGGTGGGACATCCCAATTCTGTGGCCCGTGGAGTCTTTCCTCCTTCCTTCAGGGTCCCAAAGTCATTCAAGGTCAGGTGGGCCTCCAAGAAGCTAATGATATTTTGCAACCAAATCGAAACACCCTTCCTGAGGGAGAATGGATTTTCCAAAGCCCTGCCCATGGGTTTTCCAATGTCCCAATTTTGTGCTTGTTATTATGACTTAGAAAAGCTTGCTGGGTTTGTTTTGAAGACAAGGGAAAAAATAACATTACGCTATTTTAAACGGCTGCAAATATTTCAAATATGACCCAAGGCAGCAAAAATGCTGTATTTCCCAAACCACAAACCCTACTCCTTGTTAAAATCCAATTGCAATCTGAGAGTGGGATGAGGAGTAGGGATGCCAAGTCCACGGAGCATCATACATTTCATCTTCCTTTGGGTGACTGAAAAATACTGTTTTCTCCACCACTTTCATTCCTGCATTTCACAGCCTGAGTTCGTAAAACTGCTGAAAAACCATACTCCAAATGTGATTTAGGCTTTACACTCGTGACGTTTGAGACCCTGCAGCTTTTAGATCTCATTATGACTTGGTTTGGGAGGACAGGGCTTGGAGAGGACTGAAAAGGGAATGCAGATCATCTCTGATACTTCTTTGGACATTGGAGATGGAAAAGCACAGGTCATTTTAAGAGCAGCTGCCATTGTTTTCTTCCTGTTTCTCTATGGTGCTCAGAGCACAAGGACTAATGCTGGTTAATTTGGGGGTATGCTGTGCCAAGCACGGTGTCTGACACTGAGCGTTCAACAGACGTTCGTTGAATGAATGATCTATTTAAAGAATGAGGCCTAAAAGGGAAACGAAATTGGCATCACTAGCTTTATTTTTACTATATTTAAGAAAGTGGACTGTTTTATGTTAACTGTATAGTTTAAAATTTAAACACAATATTTGGGCCTACATAAATAGTTGGAAAAGGTAAAATGTCATAACACTGGGTGTTTGTTATTAAAGCTGGAGCTTGCCTTTGGATTATGACAACTTGATTTAAAACAAGGAATGGATTGTTCCTTGCTCTGCTTGCTCTAAATTTCAGGATTTTGCAACATCAAATCTTTCTCCGGGATATAAACAGATGGTGACAAAGGGTAGGTGCCTTGTGGAGTCGTTGCATCTGAGCATTGACCTTTTGGGTGGTTGAAGATAAGATGGAGAGAAGCTGACCCCAGACCCAGCAAAGAGCAATTCTGATGGCAAACCCACCCAACCTATGGTGTCCCACATTAAAACCAGCTCCTTCTCTCAAAGTTCCATCAGTGTAAGACTGGAACGTAAGCAAGCAGTAACAGGGAAAAGAGAAGTGACTTTTTTTCTCTTAACTTTTTAATTAAAAATTCAAGGGTATGTGTGTTGGAGTTGCATGACCTTTACCTCAAGAGGATAGTTTTTTTCTCTTCACCTCAGCACCCCACCAAAACACACGCAAGACCTGCTTAATGTCAGCCTTTATGATTGTCACAGAGCAACAAGGCTTGAGTATGAGGAGGAAGGCCGTCCTCCACTCCAGGAGGCTTGGAATTCTAGGGCCCCGCCATGTTGGTGTAGTCACATTTTATCTTCTATTAAGCCCCTTCTTTATAAGCTCCATCTGTGATCACTGCCTATCAGCTGAAGTGTCTGAGATGTGCTACATCCTTAAAATTAAGAGTTCTGTTGAAGGGTGGGTTAACAGATACAAAATTACAACTAGAAGTAGAAATGAGTTCTGGTGTCCTACAGCACTATAGAGTGAATGTGGTTAACTATAATTTACTGTATATTCTCAAACAGCTAAAAGAGGGGATGGGGGGGTTGTTTGAGAAGGGTCTCACTCTGTCACCCAGGCTGCAGTGCAGTGGCATGATCGTGGCTCGCTGCAGCCTTGACCTCCCAGGCTCAAGCAATCCTCCCACCTCAGTCTCCTGAGTAGCTGGGACTACAGGTGCACGCCACCACATCCAGCTAATTTTTTGTGTTTTTAGCAGAGATGAGGTTTCGCCATTTTGCTGAGGCTGGTCTCAAACTCCTGGACTCAAGTGATCCTTCTGCCTCAGCCTCCCAAAGTGCTGGGATTACAGGTGTGAGCCACCATGCCCAGCTGAGAGGTGATTCTGAATATTCACAACACAGAGAAATGATAAATGATTGAGGAGGTGGATTTGCTAACTACACTGATTTAATCGTTACACATGGTATATGTGTGTCAAAATATCACTCAGTTTCTCGTAAAGATGTACAATTACTACATGTCAACTAAAAATACAAGAAAAAAAGTTCTGTTAAAGGAAAACAAAACAGCAAGCAAACCAAAAGTTTAAGGGAAAGAGACTTTTGGAAGAATTAGATTAAGTTCAGATCCCAACCCACCACTTGCTGCCTGTGTGGATTTAGGCAAATCACTCGTTGCATTGAGCCTCCCTCTATTGCCTCATATATAAATATAGAAATAACAAGAGTGCCTTCCCCATGGAGTGGTTGTGAGGCCTGAATGAGATAATGCATTAAAGCACTTAGCAAACTGCGTGGCACACAGGAAGTGCTCAGTGAAAGTTAAGAACAAATGTAAGTAAATGAGACATATTAAACTAAAAATCTAGGCCTACCCTAGGACCACAACAGTGGAATTTTCTGCGAAGAAGCATGGCAGAGGGAGGCACTCAGCCTGTTTCCACCCGGGAGGGCGTTGATACTTTCTGACAACAACCAAGCCTGAAGGAAAAAACACCCAAGGCAAGCAGCTGGGCTTCCACCCTCTGCTACCTGGTTTCCAATTAGCACCTTATTAGGCTGCACACCTGGGGTGTGACTTTAAGCTCTACCAGCAATTCTTTAACCCTATCCTGGGCTTTTCTTGCAGATGGGCAGAGCTGTGTAAGAATCTCCTCCTCACCATTTGGAGGGATGAAACTAAGGGAAGGGCCCCATTTATGAACTCTAGACACTTGGCGTGTGTTTCTTCACCATTTCCAGGGAGTGAACTTTTCGCCAGTCTGCTGAAGCCTGGGGACCCCTTCAAAACCTTCAAGGTTTTGAAATGCATAAAACAACATATACAGAACTATAAAAGAAAAAATTATATTAAATCACATCTATTAAAGCATATATATATTTAAATTTTAAAATTATAATTATAATAACATATGAACTTCTTTGGTAATACATGCTATAGCACGATCTAGCAGCCAGTCTAATAACTACCATAATTTTGAAGAAGGGATGAGAAAAAATGCTATTTTAGACATGTGCCACTGTGATCTGAAAATACCAGTCATTTCTACTGGTGACAGAGTAGCATGTGCTGTCAATGCAGGTATGGTTTTATGCCTGCAGTCATAATGGAAGGAAATGTTTAATTCTAGTTAGAGATTGTAGAAAATTAAGAACATTTTTCCCATGCAAGTTTATCTGGGTTAGGAACCCCCAACCTTAATGCTTCCAAACTTCCTCTTTCCCCAGCCTCTTTCTCAAGCATTAGAACCAGGGCCAGCTTGCCCACTGTAGGCACAACAGACATAATGCCCAGGGCGCATGATACTTTTAAAGGCTTATGACAGTATTTTCATTTTAATTCCCTTTAAAACTGGAAGAATGACCGGGTGTGGTAGCTCACACCTGTAATCCTAGCACTTCGGGAGGGCAAGGCGGGCAGATTGCTTGAGCCCAGGAGTTTGAGACCAGCCTGGGAAACATAGTGAAACCCCATCTCTACCAGAAAATTCAAAAATTAGCTGGGTGTGGTGGCATGCACTTGTGGTCCCAGCTACTCAGGAGGCTGAGGTAGGAGGATCACCTGAGCCCAGGTGGTTGAGGCTGCAGTGAGCTATGATCACACTGCTGGACCATATTGGACAGCACAGATACAAGACATTTCCATTATTGCAGAAAGTTCAACTGGGCAATGCTGCTCTAGAGCCCTCCCGCATCCTAGCATCTAAAGGCTTCTACCCCAAGCTCATGGATGGTCTTCACGGCTTTTCTAAATGGAGGAGTAAATAATACACTCTTAGCCACACTTCAGTCCTTCTTGGCGCACAAGCAGACAACATATGTTCCTACTTTGCTTCTTGCTTCTTCCAGGCTGTAGCAATCATTTCTGCTTAGCACAGAGCCCACCTGCAACCTCCAGCCCCAAGAAATTTCAAGTATGTCTCCATGCATCTGGATGCCTACTTTAAAGTTTTGCATTTAGGCCCCTTTACACATCCCCTGGGGTTTTGCGTGGCTTCTCTCCCCTGCCCCCTCTTCCATCTGAGGTTGTGGACTGAAACCAAGAGACCCCTAGATTCAGACTGCAGTGCATAGGCCAGCAATCTGGGAAAGGTTCTTAATCTTTCTCTCTCATATCTGGACACTGGAAGTTCCATTGCTAAGCTTCTTCCTTTTCTTCCTACCTTCCTTCCTCTTTTCTTGAATTCAATGTTTATTGAGTACCTCTGCTAGACATTATTGTTTTGTTTTGTTTTGTTTTAAGACAGAGTCTCACTCTGTCGCCCAGGCTGGAGTGCAGTGGCAGGATCTCAACTCACTGCAACCTCTGCCTCCCAGATTCAAGCAATTCTCCTGCCTCAGCCTCCTGAGTAGCTGGGATTATAGGCGTGCACCACCACGCCCAGCTAATTTTTGCATTTTCAGTAGAGATGGGGTTTCACTATGTTGGCCAGGCGGGTCTCAAACTCCTGACCTCAAATTCTCTGCCCACCTTGGCCTCCCAAACGCTGAGATTATAGGCATGAACCACCCCACCTGGCCTAGACATTATAGTTTATAAAATCAAAAGACTTAGTCTTTACACTCAGAGAGCTTACAGTCTAGGAGCAAAGAGTAATCAAAAAATCATGATGATTATGATAATAATAAGAGTTTACACTACTGAAAGCTTGCTATATGCCAGACTGTGTTAAACGCTTTAAAATATTTATTTACATATATGTTAAACTGTTTAATCTTCACCATAACCCTATCAGGCAGATATTATTATTATCTCCATTGTACTGGTAAGAAAACTGAGGCACAGAGAGATTAAATAGTGTGACTAAGGTCACACAACAAAAGTGGTAGAACCAGAATTTTGGCAAAACAGCCTGACTCAAGCCAGGTGCGGTGGCTCACACCTGTAATCCCAACACTTTAGGAGGCCAAGGCAGGTGGCCTCCCAAAGGAGGCCTGAGGAGTTTGAGACCACCCTGGCCAACACAGTGAAACCCTATCTCTACTAAAAATACAAAACTTAGCTGGGTGTGGTGGCGCACACCTGTAGTCCCAGCTACCAGGGAGGCTGAGGCTGGAGGATCGCTTGAACCCAGGGGGTGGAGGTTGCAGTGAGCCAAGATTGTGCCACTGTACTCCTGCCTGGGCAACAGTGAGACTTCGTCTCCAAAAAAAAAAAAAAAAAAACCTGGCTCAAAGCCCAGGCTTTAACCATTATAATCTACTGCCCTTTATTATAGACCAGTGGCTCCCATCCGTGACCAGTTTTGCACCCCCAAGGAACATTTGGTCATGTCTGAAGATATTTTTGGTTGTCAGAATTGAGGGGAAAGAGGTGCTAATGGCATTTGGTGTGTAGAAAGCAGAGATGCTGCTAAGCGGCCTGCTGTGCGGAGTTCAGCCCCTCACAGCAGAGTCTTATCCTGCCTGAAATGTCAAAAGTCCTGAGGTTGAGAAGTCCCAACACAGACTAATCATCAAATATAAGAGATTTGATAAAAGGCTGTATGCATGCATCCTTCAACAAAGAATTCAGAAATTGATACCGCCATTATTATTGTTATAATTTTCACTGGCTCAGTTTTAAAAAATGATGTCATTTTCAAGCGTTTCCCTCAAGTGTAACCCGATCCCCCAAATCCAAGCACCCCAATACTGTTCCTTCAATATGAAACTTTGAGGAGGAAAGGAAGATGGATGGGCTGCTCGTCACCCCTCTTCACTCCCACCAACCAGCCCCCACTGGGAGGCCGCAGACCCCAAGCCCCTGGCTTCCGTGCACATCCTCCTGCCCCTGTGATCACTGGGTCTCCCAGGTGCCCTTCTGTATACTACCGTAGGAAATAATTATCCTCCCTGGACACATGCCAATTAAATTCTCCCATGGTTGCTTGTTAGCAAGAGCGCGCGGGCAGGCAGGCTGGTTGGCAAACATTTCCTGTTCATCTCATCCAGGCTCCTGCGTCATCCAAAAGTGAAGCTTTTTCTCAGGATGCCCACAGCTGCACTCCCAGCCCAGCCAGCCAAACATTCCTGGCCCCACACAGAGGCTGACCATCTCATGAAGAAAAGGGGAAGAGCCCTTTTTCTAAGAGAAAAGGTTTTCAAAAAAAAAAAAAAAAGTTTTCCCACTTTTGGAGAGGACTTGTCTGAAGGTTCTGCTCCCTGGCACTGAGAAATCTCCCATCCGGAGAGTTCTATTTGGCTGTTGGCTCCATGCCAGGGAATGGCAGCTAAAGCTACTGGATCCATCCAGAATAATAATAAGAGACAAGACCCTTGAGACTATACCAGCCAACATTTCTCAAAGCATATTTCATGGAACACCTACTCCAGGGTACCTTGAAAGATGTTAGGGATAAAAAAATGTTCACGGGCAATTAAGTCTGGGAAAGCCTGAGTTGAAGAAAGCTGGATGGACAGGTTACTTTGCAACAGAACTTCTGAGAGCCTTGACTGTGTTGTGTGTATCATGAATGTCTGAGAGAAGAACAAGCTATAGTGTTTCCTCAAATTGTTAGACATTGTAACTTAATTTGGATTCTCCAAAAAGCAGAGACAAAAGCTTGGCATCAGGTGTAGTTTATTTGGGAGTTGATTCCAGTGATCAGAAATGAGGGAGTAGGAAGGATGAAAAGAAAAAACAAAAGGCAATAAAAGTGCATAATGGGCTGGTTTCCACTGTGATCAAGTAGAAATCAGTATTGCTGGAAAATCTAAGAAGAACCATATAAAAAATACCTAAAAATTGTGCCACTAAAAGGTGAGGCAACCAGAGCTTACATTCTCTGTTGGTTATAGGTTGCCCCTAAGAAGTTAAGTGCCCTGCACTTCCTGGGTTACACCTACATGCTGGTTGCTATGGTTTGAATGTCCCCTCCCAAACTCATGTTGGAATTTAATTGCCATTTTAAAGATTTAAGAGGTGATTAGGTCATGAGGGCTGTACCCTCATTAATGGATTAATGCCATTATTGCGGAAGTGAGTTAGTTATCACAGGAGTGGGTTCCTGATTAAAGAATTCGTTTGCCTTCCTTTCGATATCTCATGCACTTATTTGCCTTTCTGCCTTCTGCCATGAGGTAATGCAGCACAGGGGCCCTCACCATTTGCCAGTCCCATGCTCTTGGACTTCCCAGCCTTCAGAACCATGAGCCAAAGAAATTTATACCCTTCATAAATTACCCAGTCTATGGTATTGTGTTATAGCAGCAGAAAACAGACTAAGACATTGGTGGAGCTGCTCTCCATGTCTTTGGAGAAAGCTCTGAGGCAGCAAAGAGACACCAAAAGAAGCATTTGACATAGAACTCTGGCAACATGCATAGAACTGTCTACATGGCTACACTGAAATAATGTAGACCAGAGGGATGTGGTATGGAATGCAAGTCTGCTCACCACAAAAGCCTTTTTTTTCTAAGAACATATCAGATTTATAGCTCTTCTTAGAACACACAGAAGGAAAGGTTACTCTAACCAACCTGACCTTCTTATTTTATAGATGAGGGACAGACGTTTAGAGAGAGCATGACTTACCCAAGGTACAACACAATATTCCAAGAGAAGCACACTGTGTTTTAAATTCCTCTTCTGGAAAATGGCACTTATTACAATATTTACCTCCACAATGAGTTAGTTAGTACACCGTGTGCTTAGAACAGTATCTGGCATGTAGTAAGGGCTCAATAAAATGTACTTGTTATTTGCCTAAAAATTAGAGTGATTGCACACACATGAACTGCTACCACAATGCCAAGTTCACACCATGTTCATAGAAAGACATAGCCCTTCAGTTCAAGAAGCTTACATTCTTAAAATGAACAGGGGCATGATTCATTTATTCAACAAATATATTTGAACACCTGCACTGTGCTGGATGATGAGGGTATAATAATGAATATAACAGAAGTGATCCCTTCCTTCACAGAGCATATAGCCTGGTTGAGAAGAGAGAAATAAAACAGATAACCTGGTAACCAATTAATTACTTCAAATGTGATGATGATTTTGAAAGAAAATTATATATGCTATAATATATATGCTATATATGTGGCCTCTTAGTGGCAATAATCTCTCTTTTGCTCTATGTACACACATAAATATCAGCCCTGCTGCACCCACTGGGGCTGCTAGGGAGGTGATAGAGAACCAATAAATGAAGAGACTCAGGCTATGTCTCCACAATGCCCACAGCCCCAAGTCAATTTAGAAAGAAAAATAATTAAGTTTCTTATCTGACATTATTGCCAACCCCCATCTACCAACATGTATCCAAGAGAGGGTCACTTGTATTTTTCTCATGTTTTGAACAATGTCCTTGGGCAAAATAACAGAAGTCCCTGAGGGGGAAGAAAACAATGTTGGCTCTGGCATAAAAATGTTTTACCTTATGATTATATTAGCCACTATTTGTTAAACATCAACCCAAGTGCCATTTTGTAGGGTACTTTATATGTTATTCATTTAATATTCAAAAAGTATTTATCAAGTACCTACTGTGTGCAAGGCTCTCTTCTAGGCACTGGGCATAGCTCTGAATAACACAGGCAAAAATCTCAACCCTCTTGGGACTCACAGTCTAGTTGGGGGAGAGAGAGATTACACGTAACAAGTAAGTAAATTAGATGGTATGTTAGCATATCAGGTAGCTTGTGCTATATAGCGAACCACCCCAAATCTCAGTGGCTTAAAACAATAATCATTTATTTAGCTCCTGATTCTGTAAATCAGTGATTTAGGCGGGACAGTTCTTCTGGTCTCAGCTAGGTTTGCTCCCAGGTCTAGAAGGCAGCTGGCGAGGTTGCAACTGAGGGCTCATACATCTGGGGTCAGCTGGACAAAACTAGGCCATTCTGGTCCATGTCTCTCTCCTATCCCTCCAGCCAGCTAGCCCAGTCATGTTCCCATGGTCAGACAGGGACAAAGGCAAACAGCCCAATCCTGCAAGAGGGCAAATGGAAATGGACACATGCTTTTCAAGTGTCGGCTTCCATCATAGTTGCTAACATCCCATTGGCCAAAGAAAGTGACCTGACGGAGTCCAGCTCCAGAGAGGCAATAGTCTATAAAGTTACAAGACAAAAGATGCAGTTACAGGGAGGCCATTAGTTGGGACAATTAAATAAATCACTTTGCCCCAGATAGAAAATAAATACTACAGGCATAAAGCAGGCTTGTGGCGATGGAGAGGGTTGAGGCTTAGAAATTTTAAATAGGAGGGTTGGGGATCCCTCTCTAGGAAGATGACATTTGAAAAATATTTGGTTTTCTTCACTTATTACTATATACTAGTATTATTTCTAATTATCACAATAAAGGTACACATTATAAATTACCCCCATTTTAATTAAAAAAAGAGAAAACTTGAAAAACAAAAACAAAATAAATAAATTTATTTATTTATTTTTTTCATTTTCTTTTTTTTATTTTATTTTTTTTTTATTATTATACTTTAGGTTTTAGGGTACATGTGCACAATGTGCAGGTTTGTTACATATGTATCCATGTGCCATGTTGGTGTGCTGCACCCATTAACTCGTCATTTAGCATTAGGTATATCTCCTAATGCTGTCCCTCCCCCTTCCCCCACCCCACAACAGTCCCCGGAGTGTGATGTTCCCCTTCCTGTGTCCATGAGTTCTCATTGTTCAATTCCCACCTATGAGTGAGAACATGCGGTGTTTGGTTTTTTGCCCTTGAGATAGTTTGCTAAGAATGATGTTTTCCAGTTTCATCCATGTCCCTACAAAGGATATGAACTCATCCTTTTTTATGGCTCCATAGTATTCCATGGTGTATATGTGCCACATTTTCTTAATCCAGTCTATCGTTGTTGGACATTTGGGTTGGTTCCAAGTCTTTGCTATTGTGAATAGTGCCGCAATAAACATACGTGTGCATGTGTCTTTATAGCAGCATGATTTATACTCCTTTGGGTATATACCAGTAATGGGATGGCTGGGTCAAATGGTATTTCTAGTTCGAGATCCCTGAGGAATCGCCACACTGACTTCCACAATGGTTGAACTAGTTTACAGTCCCACCAACAGTGTAAAAGTGTTCCTATTTCTCCGCATCCTCTCCAGCACCTGTTGTTTCCTGACTTTTTAATGATGGCCATTCTAACTGGTGTGAGATGGTATCTCATTGTGGTTTTGATTTGCATTTCTCTGATGGCCAGTGATGATGAGCATTTTTTCATGTGTTTTTTGGCTGCAAAAATGTCTTCTTTTGAGAAGTGTCTGTTCATGTCCTTCGCCCACTTTTTGATGGGGTTGTTTGTTTTTTTCTTGTAAATTTGTTTGAGTTCATTGTAGATTCTGGATATTAGCCCTTTGTCAGATGAGTAGGTTGCAAAAATTTTCTCCCATTCTGTAGGTTGCCTGTTCACTCTGATGGTAGTTTCTTTTGCTGTGCAGAAGCTCTTTAGTTTAATTAGATCCCATTTGTCAATTTTGGCTTTTGTTGCCATTGCTTTTGGTGTTTTAGACATGAAGTCCTTGCCCATGCCTATGTCCTGAATGGTATTGCCTAGGTTTTCTTGTAGGATTTTAATGGTTTTAGGTCTAACATGTAAGTCTTTAATCCATCTTGAATTAATTTTTGTCTAAGGTGTAAGGAAGGGATCCAGTTTCAGCTTTCTACATATGGCTAGCCAGTTTTCCCAGCACCATTTATTAAATAGGGAATCCTTTCCCCATTTCTTGTTTTTGTCAGGTTTGTCAAAGATCAGATAGTTGTAGATACGTGGCATCATTTCTGAGGGCTCTGTTCTGTTCCGTTGATCTATGTCTCTGTTGTGGTACCAGTACCATGCTGTTTTGGTTACTGTAGCCTTGTAGTATAGTTTGAAGTCAGGTAGCGTGATGCCTCCAGCTTTGTTCTTTTGGCTTAGGATTGACTTGGCGATGCGGGCTCTTTTTTGGTTCCATATGAACTTTAAAGTAGTTTTTTCCAATTCTGTGAAGAAAGTCATTGGTAGCTTGATGGGGATGGCATTGAATCTATAAATGACCTTGGGCAGTATGGCCATTTTCACGATATTGATTCTTCCAACCCATGGGCATGGAATGTTCTTCCATTTGTTTGTATCCTCTTTTATTTCATTGAGCAGTGGTTTGTAGTTCTCCTTGAAGAGGTCCTTCACATCCCTTGTAAGTTGGATTCCTAGGTATTTTATTCTCTTTGAAGCAATTGTGAATGGGAGTTCACTCATGATTTGGCTCTCTGTTTGTCTGTGATTGGTGTACAAGAATGCTTGTGATTTTTGTACATTGATTTTGTATCCTGAGACTTTGCTGAAGTTGCTAATCAGCTTAAGAAGATTTTGGGCTGAGACGATAGGGTTTTCTAGATATACAATCATGTCATCTGCAAACAGGGAAAACTTGAAAAACAAAAACAAAATAAATAAATTTAAAAAAAAATTAGTCATCTCCATTTTACAGGTGAGAAAATTGAATCTCAGAGTTGCTAAGTTACCCCCAAGATCTCATAAATAAGTGGTTTTAATATTAAATAGGACTCTTTCTATTACAAGCCAAAGACAACCCAACCGAAGCCAGCATAGGCCAAAAAGCAGGTATGAGAGAGCAGACTGATTGGCTTACAAAATTGAAAAAGCCATCAGTAGATTCGCTTTCAGGCACATTTGGACTCAGGCCTCTGACCCTGTCATTAGAATCGCATTTCTCTCTATGTTCCTGAGCCCAGCTTCTCCTGTTCTTGGGAAGTGTCTCCTGGAGTGTCAGGTCAGTCAACAGCAGCTGCTCCTGATGTCAAATCCAGGAGGAAACAATGAGCCTCTTTTCTGGTAGTTCCCACCTCAGTTTAGAGATTCACTCCAGTTGGACCAGTTTTGATCCTAAAGACTCTTGACATTTTCAGTTGCCAAAAGAATGTGATGCAAAACCTTCCTTATGCAATCACATGCCCTCCACCAAGAGTGGCTGTCTTTTGACAGCTGGGCAACATAAATGGTTGACAATTCTAAAATAAATGAATGAATACATAAATAGACCTTCATGAGGACTTAGTAACTTGACATGCATGAGTAGTATAGTCTGCACAAGGCTATCTTCTTACCAAATAATGTCCAAACCCCCTCACTTCTTTATAATGAATGAGAATAACTTTTATGGTGTCTTCCACCACCCCAGCACACACCCACCATCTTTGTGGATATCATGCAGCTTTTAAAGAATTGTTGATTTAACACTGCAATGCACAGAGGTGGCTAATGGAGCACCTATGGCACAGAGGAGGCAGTCACTTTACCTGAAGTCACAGAGCAGGCCAATTCTAGAGCAGAAAACGGACAAGTCTGATGTCCAAAGGCTACCAGGCCATCACAGAAACTCAATGTGTTCATCTATGAAGGAAAATACAAGTGAAATGTCAAAGGTCTCTTTCAGAAGAATCAAGGGTGATTTCTCCTAAAGAAGTGGCCAGTATGAAAAATTTCATGCAACCATCCTAATGAAAGCCTTCTTATAAGAATAATGTACATCCTCAACTGCTTTTCTGAATCTCACTGTTGGCAGTTTTGCAACATATCCTTTGAAAAATTGGTTTACATTGGATTTCAAAATATATGATAACATGTGAGATCGTGATGTGACCCAAAGGGAAATGTGTTCTTTAGATTAATTCAGGTCAGCAAACATGCAGTGAATTCCTACATTGTTCTTGAAACTGTGCTAATATAATATTATAATACAAAGATAACTAAAGCTCAGGCCATCTAAAGGAGTCAGGCATGTTCAATATCTAACCGTCTTCCCTGCTGATATTTATGAAGTCTATGTGCCCATCACTGTTCCAAGCACCTGACATGCATTAGCTTTTGTAATCTCCAGAACAACCCTTCAGGTGGGTATTATTATTATCCCCATGTTTCAGATGAGAAAACAGATGCAGGGAGGTTAAGTAATTTGTCCAGTTTCACTCAGGTAGGAAGGCAGAGAGCTGAGAATAGGACCCAGGCACTTTGACCCCGGAACCTTCCTCCATCTCCCATCTGTACAGCTCTGCTTCTTTCTAATTCCCGCAAGCCTTAAAGATGGTATATGAGTCATAGTCACCAAGTGCCAACACACTACATTAGAATAGTTATGTCTATTAGCCCACTTAGTCTGCTAACAATTATGTGAAGTTGGTATTATTACCCTCATTTTTCAGGTGAAAAAAATAAGATTCAGACCAGTGAAATAGCAAGACTGAATGATTAAATATTGGTGAGGTGATCAGAGCAAGGGAAATTCGAGCAGGACCTTTCCTAACTCCCCCCCACCAAAATAATTAGAGTTACCATTTATGGTGCACTTATTATTTGCCAGACTTTGTGCTAAATAAATTATGTAAGTTATCCTGACTTCTCTTTTTGAGAAAACTGAGTCATAGAGCATTTCACTGACTTGTCCAAAGTTCATAGAGCTAAGAGGTGACAGGCCAAGAATCCAATCCTATTTCTAGCTGATCCTAAAAATTCTGCTCTTAGCCACTGTGAGTGCACAACGTTTTCATATAACAAGAGATGAGAACATGCCCCTCCATTGGAGAGTAGATGAACAAACTGTGCTATATCCATATAATGGAATACTATATGGCAATTGAAAGGAGCTAATTAATGATACATACAACATAGATGAATCTCAAAGGCATTACGCTAAGTGAAAGAAGCCAGATTTAAATAGTTCATACTATAAGGACAGAAATCAGATCAATGGTTACCAGGGATAGCGAGGGGAATTGTGGGAATGATGGATCTATTCCATATCTTGATTATGGTGGTTGCGTGACTGTAAGCATTTGTCAAAACTTGCAGACCTGAACACTAAGGAGGATGAACTTTACTGTTTGTAATTTATAGCTTAATTTTTAAAATAGAAAAAAAGAAAGAAGAAATGAGAGTGGAAGATCTTTTAGGAAGCTCAGCTGACACTGAATCTTCAGGGAGCACTAGCTTTCTTCCTAGAAAGTGTGTTGGATGGAAACGTGTTGATTTCCTCTGCAAATATTTACCGAGCACCTACTATGTGCCAGGTACTGTATTAGGCATAGAGAATACTGTAGTGAACAGGACAGTGGGACTCCTCAACCTCCTGCAGCTTATATTCTGGTCGAAGTTTAAAAAATAATAACACAAGATAATTTCATCCAGTGGTAATAAAATAAGAAAATAAAACAGAGTCATAAGAGACAATGAATATATGGTAGGTCAGAGGATATGACTTTAGTGATTAGAGGTGTGCAGGACACTGGAATAACCATGCTAAAACTATCAATGAACAGTAATGGATTCAAGGGTCCTTTTAATCAAAATTAATACACCCAGTGAACGCTCACTGATCCATGCATATATTATCTGCAGGAATGTTTTGGCCTCAGGAAGGTTTCTTCATGTCACCCAACATACAGGGCACCTTTCCCCAGCCACTCGGGGACTGCTCATTAATTTTGACAATAAACTATAAGAAACATATTTAGAAAGAGAAATATGCTGGGGCAAGCGATCCCATTATTCATTCTCGAGACTTGGAGCAATGCTTTTTGGATTATTCACACGGCTGCTCCCGTCAATTCTAAGTGGATTTATCATCTATTCTTTTACACAATATTAAAACATTACAAGTCCTTTCCAACCTGCACTGTTTGCTTAGCTTTGTATTTTATGAACAAAGCATTCCTCCCTTCCCCTGGACTCTTTCCTGTGCTTTATACCCAGGAAAACCACACGACTTTAAATGCTTTGGGGTTGGGTGGCTTCTTCCTGCAGCTCAGCCCCTTATGTCTTCAGAACACAATGCCAGAAGTCGCCTCCCACATTTACAAGGTGTGTTCCTTCTTTGCCTAGAACATATCCTCTCTCCCTTTGTCCTTTGCTCACCTGGAGAATGCTTCAAGTTCAAAATGTCAGTATAGAGACAGCAATTGTCAAAGGTGAGAGAGGGAATGACTTTGGTATTTTTGCAAATATACCATGTTGTCACCAACACCTTCATTCCAACCCCACTTGCTCCCCAGCCCCCCAAATGTATATCTGATGTGGGGAGCCGGTTCCATAGCCATCTTTGGCTTCCAGGTTAAGGAACCTGGTTGGTTTGGTTATTGGCTCTGTAATGGCTCCAAGAGTAAGATTGCTATGTTATGATACCCAAACTCGTGTAAAGGTTGCAAAATCTGACACAAGTTGTTCCTGAATTTCCAGTGCTCAGAAAAGAAAACACTTTGTCTTTGGTGTCTGTTAGCTGTTTACTCAGGGCTTTGATTGAGCTCCCCACCTCTCATATACAGAAATGATGACTCCCGGCCAGTTGGCATTGTCTATTTTAATTTGTCCGCAAGCACATCGTTTTCTTCTCTAACTCTCTGTGAATGTCAAGACTCTTCACTGGGAACTAAAAAATAAGTTGAGAATTTTGGGAAGCCTCTGGCAGAAGGACAATAAAGTTACTCCCTGCTAAAGGCTGATGTGCCCCAACAGGTTTAGACAACGTGAAAACCACATCTCAACTGAGAATTGGCTATTCTGCCTTGATTCTCTTACAACCTTACTCTCCCACCGGTGTTACTAGAAGGAGTAAAACATGCATTTTTCCACTTGAAATGTCTGTGTGCTTGCTGCTGGACCTGTGGTCTTGGTTAAATTCTGTGACGGTGAGTGGTTTCCAAAGCAGTGAGAGGCAAATTGATTCTGAAGAAGTCATCAGGGACATGTGTAAAGGTTAAGCCACAAAGATGTTCATGATGGCAGCATTTATAGTAGAAAGGAGGAGGAGGAGGAAGAGAGAAGGAAGGAAGAAAGGAATGGATCGAGGGAAGGAGGGAGGAAATGGAGGGAGGGAGGGAGGGAGGGAAGGGGAAAGGGTATAGGAAGAGAAGAAAAAAAGAGAGGAGGAGGCCATCTAAATGTCTGATAATAGAGTATTGGCTGAATAAATTATGGTATAGCCGTTTGATGTTAATAACATGCAGTCATGAAAACTGATGCTATGGAAAGCTGTATGATGGAGGCCTGTAATCCCAGCACTCTGGGAGGCTGAGTCAAGAGGATCGCTTGAGCCCAGGAATTCCAGATCAGCCTGGGTAACATAGGGAGACCCAGACTCTACGAAAAATTTTAAAAATTAGCCAGTCATGGTGGCACATGCCTGTAGTCCCAGCTGCTTGGGAGGCTGAAGTGGGAGGATCACTTGAGCCCAGGAGAAGGCTGCAGTGAGCTATGATCGCACCACTGCACTCCAGCCTGGGCAACAGAGCGAGGTCCTGTCTCAAAAAAAGAAAAGAGAAAGAGTGGAAGGAAGGGGGGAGGGGGAGGAGCAGGGGCAAGGGGAGGAAAGGAAAGGAAAGGAAGAAGGAAGAAAGAGAAAGAAAGAAAGCTGTATAATGGCATGAAATGATTTTTTTTTCCTCCTATATGTACCTGCACACTAGAAGGAAACTAGAAATATTTGGTAAATGAATAAATGAATGTTCAGGAATTACTCTTAACTTACAAAAACTTTGCATTTATATGTGCAGCGTAATCTCATTTTTGTTTTAAATATATATGTAGATACAGAACTGGAAGGATACACCCTAGGATATTAACAGCTTTTATATTTAGATAATAGGATTATGGATTATTTATCTTTTCTTTGGGCCATCTGCATTTCTAGTTTTCTTCATCAAACATAGATTATTTTGGGGGAAAAAAATCAGTTAAAATTTTAGGAAAAGCTGAAGAGGCCAGGACCACTGAGGGTGAAGAAGAAAGAATTCTAACTCCTTTACCAAGGACTTATTTTGCCCATTTATTTTCCCCTTTTCCAAGGACATATATAAGTTTCAAAGTTACCCTCTGCCACTGAGGTCAGTTTTTTGAAACTACAGAAAGTGGAGCAGAGCTAGCAACAGGACTGACCTGAGATTCACTGTTCATCTTCCTTTCATTCCTTCAATAAACTTCTCTTGAGAGGCTCATCCTAGGAAGTGGGGAAATACAGATGCAACCCCAGCCCTGTGGAGCCTACGGCACAGCACAGAGTTGCTCAGACTCAGCGCTGTTAACATCGAGGACTGGATTATCCTTTGTTCCTGGGCACTGCACTGTGGGGTGTTCAGTAGCATCCCTGACCTCCACTCGCTATAGGCCAAAAGCACCTGCTTCCATTGTGACAAGCAAATGTGCCTCCAGACAATGACAAACCTGGGAAAAATTGCCCACAGGTGAGAACCACTGGTCTAGCACATAATGATAAAATGCGAGAACTGCTACAAAGAAGGACTTTAGGAGAATGCATTGAAGTGGACTTGGTCTAATCTATGTGGTCAGGAGATCTGAGGGGTGAACAGGAGGGAACTATACAAGACAGGGACAAAGAAGAGAGAATCCCATGGAGTGAAGAACAGGGCTGGAGAATTGGGGATCTTTTTCTGTTTTCAAGACAGGGTCTCGCTCTGTCTCCCAGGCTAGAGTGCAGTGGTACGGTCACAGCTCACTTCAGCCCCGACCTCTTGGGCTCAAAGGATCCTCCCACCTCAGCCTCCTGAGTAGCTGGGATGACAGGCATGACACACCATGCCCAGCTCATTTTTTAATTTTTTGTGGAGACAGGATCTCCCTGTGTTGCCCAGGATGGGCTTGAACTCCTGGGTTCAAGCAATCCTCTTGCCTCAGCCTCCCAAAGTTCTGGGATCATTGGGGCTCCATTTTGAGAGACCTGGCAGTTTGGGAATCCCAAACTTGGTGCCCTGGGTCTCCTCAGGACAACAACCTGGAGCGTTACAACCTCTTCACTGTGCATAGGACTTAAAATAGCAGTTCACAGGATGGGGTTTAGGGTCAAAGAGCCCTGTAGTTTTCATCCTGGCTCCTCTACTGACTAGTTGTATAATCTTGGGCATATTATTGAACCTCTCTGAGTTGCAGTTTCCCCATCTGTAAAGTGGAGAATGCAGTCTCACAGGGTTTCTTTGAAGATTAGTTTCTTTAAGGCCCCTTGTGCAGCACCAGACACGTGCTATATGTTCCACGGGTTATGATAACTCTTATTTTTTGAGCACTCACTAAGTTAACATGCGTCGTGGCTTTTACACATGACTTAGGGCTTGATACATATTATTTCATTTAATCTTCATAATGTTCTTTTAATCTTACTATTTAAATCTTTTTTTACACACGAGGAAATACATATAGCAAGGTTAGATCACCTGTTTAAAAATCACACAGCTATGAAGTGGCAGAGCCAGTATTTTCATCAGAGAAGTTTAAAGAAAGAGCTCATTTTCAGCCAGGCATAGTGGCTCACGCCTGTAATCCCAGCACTTTGGGAGGCCAAGGCGGGCGGATCACGAGGTCAGGAGATCGAGACCATCCTGGCCAACATGGTGAAACCCCATCTCTACTAAAATACAAACAAATTAGCTGGGCGTGGTGGCATGTGCCTGTAATCCCAGCTACTCGGGAGGCTGAGGCAGGGTAATCGCTTGAACCTGGGAGGCAGAGCTTGTAGTGAGCAGAGATCGCGCCACTGCACTCCAGCCTGGTGACAGAGTGAGGCTCCGTCTCAAAAAAGAAAAAAAAAAAAAAAAGACAGAGCTCATTTTCTTGATCCCATGCTGCACCGCCTCTCTCACTATTCACCTATCCATTGTCATAACATTTCATCATTCTTTTGCTGTGGAACAAATTACCACAAATTTAGCAGGTTGGAACAACACAAATATATTATCTTTCTAGTTCTGTAGGTGAGATGCCTGTTCATGGGACTTAGCTGGAGTCTCTGTTCAGAGCTTCACTGAGCTGAAATCAAGATATTAACCAGGGCCGGGCGCGGTGGCTCACGCCTGTAATCCTAGCACTTTGGGAGGCCAAGGCGGGTGGATCACAAGGTCAGGAGATCGAGACCATCCCGGCTAACACGGTGAAACCCCATCTCTACTAAAAATACAAAAAATTAGCCGTGCATGGTGGCGGGTGCCTGTAGTCCCAGCTACTCTGGAGGCTGAGGCAGGAGAATGGTGTGAACCTGGGAGGCGGAGCTTACAGTGAGCCGAGATTGCGCCACTGCACCCCAGCCTGGGGGACAAAGCAAGACTCCATCTCAAAAAAAAAAAAAAAAAAAAAAGATATTAACCAGGGCTGTGGTTCTGATTTGGGGCTTTGGGTGGTCTTCTAAGTATGCAGGACGTTTTTCTGCCAGCTGTCAGCCAGCTACCACTGTCAGCTCCTATAGGCTGCTCCAGTCCATCACCACATCCTCCACAGGCTTTCACAAACCTGGGTGTCTGCTTTCTCCCGGGTCAACAGAGACCCAGCTCTCTGAGTTCCACCTCTGCCACCTTCTCCTTTGACAAGGCTCATGTGACGAGGTCAGGCCCACCTGGATAATCACCCTATCCTAAAATCAACTAATCTGGGGCCTAAATGACATCTGCGTACATCTTTCACAGCAGTACCTGGAATCATGTTGGACTGTACATGATTCACATACACGGAAAGTATGTGTGCATCAGGTCCTGGAAATCTTGGGAGCCATCTCAGAATTCTGCCTGCCATTTTTAATTTCTGTGTTTTTAAGCAGTGGTTGCTGACGCTATCAAAGAGAGTTGCCTGCCCATGCTGTGTTTCCAGGCCTAACACTGCCCTTCACACCCCTCCTTCCACACCTTTCTCAGTGTCCCATGCGTGCATACAGGAGTTGACCAATGCTCTCCTGATGGTGAGGTTTGGGGGCTGCACCTCAATCGTTATCTTCATCAGCTCCATGAATTTTCCTATAGTTCTTCCCTCTTTCGTTCTCTGTTAGGAAAGCCAGGTAATTCCCGCTATGAAGAGGGAAAGTCCGTGATCTTGGAGCGGAGAGAGGGGTAACCGTGCCAACTAAACTAGGACTGATTCCAATTCAGCTGGTCAGTGCCATTTGGTGGAATCCAAACCTTATTTCTGCCTTCTCAGCCCTGACTTGCCCTCCCCCACCTACCCTCCCCACTACTATGTTCTCTGGTTTCCCCTGAAAATTCCTGTGTTCTTACGAGCATGCCAAGAAAATTGTGCTCAAACCATCTGGACAAGTAATCCCAGCATGAAAATATCTTGGTGCTTGAGCTTCCCAAACTAAAAAGGTTTTGATTTGAGTCACCCACAGAGACCTGCCCTAAAACAGCCTAATTTTTTTAAAAAGGAAGGGAAATGAGACCTTCATAGAAAGGCAGCCTCTAGACTAGAAAATTTCACCCTGCCGTAGATTTCTTCCCATGTGATGTCCGTGAAAACTTCCACTAATTTTTCAAAAGTAACAAGTGAAAAATGTGAAAGATGGGATGTAGAGAATGAGCTGTACCACGTATGTGGAGTAGTTTAAAGGTTTAAAGTAGCAGTCCTTCAGAAAAAAATTGTCAAATGAAGTAAGATTTTTGTTCCAACCAGACTATCTGGCATCTGTTTATTTGGTTCTTGATAATTTCAAGGAGAATATTGGTTCTGGCCCATCTAGGAATCCCATAAAAGAGTGTAAAGTGACCATACACTAGCATATGAGTTAGACTTTTTTATAGAAAATGGAAGCCAATATAATTCTTAAATGAGCGTATCTTCTTCGATTATATTTAGTGAGATTAAAGATCAAAGAAATACTAGCTGGGTTCGGAAAGGTCAAAACACCTAGGATCTTAACCAAGTCCAAACTCTGCGACTGAACTCATCAAAGCCAACTCTCTCCCCAGTTGCCACTGAAAAAAATACAAAAAGGCCTGGGGAAGCCTGGTGTAGATGAGCTGGGGTATGAATAGGCCAACTCCCATCAGTCATTGTGAAATGACCTTGTTGTCTGGAGTAACAGCTGAGGTTTGTCATCTCACGGCAACATGAGGTTTGTTGTCTCACGGAGAACAAGGACGCAGACACGCAAAGAGTGAGGTTACGAGCAGCAGATTTTATAGATGAGCTGATGAGGAGGTGGTATCTGATTTACATATGCCATGAAAGACCGGTTAGACCAGGTGTGCTATTTCTATAGGGCAAGAATCTCTGGTTTTTTTAAAAAGGAAGGGAAATGAGACCTTCATAGAAAGAACCCACCCTAATCTTTTATTATACAGGTGGGTTCTCTGCCTGAGTTGTGCCATGTTGCCCATTTCTTTATTACTGTACACATGGTAACAAAAAAAAACAGGGAAGATGGAGTCTCCATGTTGGACATGCCTGGCCCCCAGGTAGCCCTTTACTGTCGGTGGAGCTACTAGCATTTCCCCATGCAAGCTTCCAGCTTTCTCATCTATGTTTGCAGCTTGATTTTTCAGGCTGCTCTTTATTAGAAAAGGAATGATTTTGGGGGCTGCTTTTTGTTAGAAAAGAAATTCTGCCAAGGACTCTTTTGCCCTCACTATCTGCCTAAATAATTTCTTTCTACCTCCTGTATCAATTGGTTAAGGGCTGTTCTCGGGGGGCATTAACTCTCTAGGACACCATCTGCCTGCTTCATGGGGCAGAGAAGACCCCAGCAGCCAAACAAAGCCCTCAGGCAAGAAATGCAGGCTCTGATCCTTGAAAAGAAGATATGAGTGCCTGATATGTCAGGAGATTTAGTGAGGTGCTTCATTTCTCCTAAGAAGGGATGTAACAAGCTCTGCCCCCATGTTCTCTTAGAATCTGTGGGGTCAAAAACCCCACTTCAGAGGGAAAAATGTTTCTTGACATACAAACCGTGTTCAGAAAGTACATTATGATACTAAACAACAGGATAAAGATCAATATCCTGAATGTGGTCGCTGGTATCTCCTCATCTCTTCTGTTCGTCCTCTGTGTTCTTCGTGATCCACCACCCTGGCCTTCTTTCAGGGACTTAAACCACCCTGCTCCATCCCTGGCAGAAGCTTTGTACATGCTGTTCTCCCCACCCTAGTTTGGGGATCCTTTCTTGATTAGCTCAGTTTTTCCTTGTATAAAAATGCCTCCTGACCCCACCCACACCCCAGACTAGGTCAGATCAGAACTTACATCCATTCCAAATGTGTACCCATCCTTTCATTAGATCAGTAAGCTCAGTGAGGGCAAGGACACAGCTGCCCCCAATTCCCTACCCTATCCCCAAAGTCTGGCACCATGCCTGGCACATGAGAGATTGTGGAACATCAGATGAATTGAATGGATGCTAGGAGAATAAATTCCAAAGGTCAGCCATGCAAAGGGAGCCCATTGTAGATATTTGAGATGACTCTAGCATATACCATTGCTTTTGATTTTTTTATTTGAATTGGTAATCCTTTCACATATACAAAATCCAAAAGTATACAATAATTTACCTTTTAAATCATCATAATGATTTAAAATATGCTCTCTCCTTCCCACCTCCCCTCCAGGCACCCATATTCCCTCCTCTAAAGTAACTGTTTCTAGTGTTACTGCCTCTATGGTAATCCATTTCTAGGGTCTCCCTCAAGAGATGATATCAGCACATAGACTCAGATACACATATGTGTTCCTTCCTTTTTTCTGCAGTTGGCAGCATACTGTGGATATGCAACTTTTTTTTTTTTTTTTTTTTTTTTTTTTGAGGTGGAGTCTCGCTCTGTCACCCAGGCTGGAGTGCAGTGGCGCAATCTCAGCTCACTGCAAGTTCCGCCTCCCGGGTTCACGCCATTCTCCTGCCACAGCCTCCCAAGTAGCTGGGACTACAGGTGCCCACCACTACACCCGGCTGATTTTTTGTATTTTAGTAGAGACAGGGTTTCACCACATTAGCCAGGATGATCTCGATCTCCTGACCTTGTGATCCCCCCACCTCGGCCTCCCAAAGTGCTGGGATTACAGGCATGAGCCACCGCACCCGATCAACTTTTTTTCTTTTGAGACGGAGTCTCACTCTGTTGCCCAGGCTGGAGTGCAGTGGCGCAGTCTCAGCTCACTGAAACCTCCACCTCCTGGGTTCAAGTGATTCTCCTGCCTCATCCTCCTGAGTAGCTGAGATTACAGGCACATGCCACCACACCCAGCTAATTTTTGTATTTTTAATAGAAATGGATTTTCACCATGTTGGCCACACTTGTCTTGAACTGCTGACCTTGTGGTCCACCCGCCTTGGCCTCCCAAAGTGCTGGGATTATGGGCGTGAGCCACCGTGCCTGGCCTGCAACTTTTTTCACCTGAGAGTAAAACTGGAAAAAAGTCTATATGAGGATATAAAAAGCTTCCTCATTCTTTTTTTTCCCAACACTTTCTTAAAATATTCAAAACTGGCTAGGCATGGTGGCTCATGCCTGCAATCCCAGCACTTTGGGAGGCTGAGGCGGGCAGATCACTTGAGGTCAGGAGTTTCAGACCAGCCTGGCCAACATGGCAAAACTCCATCTCTACTGAAAATACAAAAATCAGCTAGTATGATGGCATGCACCAGAAATCCCAGCTATTTGAGAGGCTGAGGCGGGAGAATCGCTTGAACCCAGGACGCAGAGATTGCAGTGAGCCAAGCCTGTGCCACTGCACTCCAGTCTGGGCAACAGAGCGAGACTTCATCTCAGAAAAAAAAAAACCAAAAAACAAACACACACACACATACACACACACACAAATTCAAAATAGAGTGAAATTTAAGTAGTTTTACCAGGAATGCCTGTGAATACCCACCAGTTAGCTTTTACCATTAACATTTTACTGTGCTTGCTTTATCAAATATTCACCTATCAGTCATCTTTCTATCCATCCAGCAATCCATATCATTTGTGATGCATTTCAAAGTAAATAGAAAACATCAATAGACTTTTATCCAAATACTCCAGCAAGCATATTCTTAGTCAGAATTTCATTACTGGTTTATAACTTTTTGCTTAAAAAAAAAATACCTATAATAAAATGCACAAATTTTAAGTAAATATTCTCTAAGCTTTGACAAACATATAAATCTTAGGTGCAAAATTCACTGAGTTTGGATAATAAATACTTTTGTGTAACCCAAACCCCTATCAAGATACAGGGTATTAACATCACCCCCAGAAACTTCCTTCATGCCCTTTACCCATCAGTTCCCACCTTTGTACCCTCAGAGACAACTCTTGTTCTTCTACCATAAAATAGCTTTGCCCACTCTAGAGTGTCCTGTAAATGAAATCATACAGTAAGTTCTCTCTTGCTTTTGAGGTCCATCCACCTCATTGCATGCATTCGTACTTATTCCCTTTTATTGGTGAGTCATAGAATTCCATAGTGTCCACAGTTTGTTTACCTTCCTCATTCTTTCTAAAAGCTACACGTCATTGATGATGAAACTTTGGGCTGTTTCTACCTTCTATGATGACAAAGAGAGTAACCTCCTACATGGATTACACATATATAGGCTGAATTACTAGAAATGGAATCACTGAGTCAGTCCTTATTTTTTGATTCTCAAATTTGAGAGCAAAACTGGCGCATGAGGCCAGGCATAGTGGCTCACACCTATAATCCTAGCACTTTGGGAGGCCGGGACGGGAGGATCACTTGAGCTCAGGAGTTCAAGACCAGCCTGTACAACATAGTGAGACCTTGTCTCTATTTTTTAAATAAATAAATAAAAATTTAAAAATAAAAAATAAAAATCTGGTGCACGACAAATTCAAAACTAAGGCACGTCAGTTGTGTTTAAATGGCAGATGACTTGCAAGGCATCTTATGAAAATGAGAACGGTGAATTATAAGATCAGTCATTTCCCAGTTTGCAAGGAAGGGCATTGAAGTCAAATGTTTGCCTCTCAACCTGAATGCCCATGTTCTATTACACAGCTGAAAGCTGAGAGACTGGTCACAGACAACAAATTTCTATGAATAGTGGTAGGTTTTAAACTCCTCTAGAGTGGATATCATTTTGTCCACATTCCTCTAGTTTCCCACTAAACCTTTTGTTTCTGGCAGACTTTATGCCTGAAACTTTACTGCAGACTGGCTGCTGGTCTTGCTCTCAGCCATAATCCTTTGTTCAAGAATTCACATCCCAGGAAGGCTCTGGGTTTCATTAGATAAGCTTTCCCTCCACCCTTTTTTCACACCCATTATCCCAGACCCGGGAAGGTCGTGATATGTTTTCCTTACTTTTCCCCCTTTCGCTTTTATTTCCACTGATAAATGGCAAAAGCAGCTGTAGGGTTTGCTTTGAAGGGTCTGATGGATGAGCATGATGAATCGGTGATGGATTAGAGCAGATGAATCACAGAAGAGAACACAAAAAGGGAACCAGGGAGAGCGGGAAGCCGGCTCCCAGCTTTACGTTTTTCAAACTGGCCTTAAAAGCCAGCATTTCTTTTAATCTGTTTCCAGTTTCTGCGGTGAGTCTGCATATGTTTAAAAGAAGGAGAGGCCGGGTGCAGTGGCTCACGCCTGTAATCCCAGCACTTTGGGAGGCCAAGGCAGGCGGATCACTTGAGGTCAGGAGTTCGAGACCAGCCTGGTCAGTGCGGTGAAATCCCATTTCTACTAAAAATACAAAAAAAAAAATAGCCAGGCGTGATAGCGCATGCCTGTAGTCCCAGCTACTCGGGAGGCTGAGGCAGAAGAATCGCTTGAACCCGGGAGGCGGAGGTTGCAGTGAGCTGAGATCGTGCCACTGCACTCCAGCGTAGGTGACACAGTAAGGCTCCCTCCCAAAAAAAAAAAAAAGAAGGAGAGCGAGAGAAGTCTTGGGGATATAAACAGGGAATTCCATTCTCCAGTCTGACTCTGAGGACGCATTGTCATTCAGGATGCTGAAATTGCTAGGAAACCACTTCAAGTCCCCTCAGAAACAACTGGGCAGCTCCAGGAAGAACAGTTGGCAAACCAAGTGACAGAATTTAAAACTGTAAATCTTTAACATGAGGATTGACTAGCAAAATACAGCTGTTGCCGCTAGTAGCCATATCCTTGTTTGGAAGGAAAATGTATGCTTGAGCTGATGATCATTAACTGCTTGGTTACTGTGAAATGGTAAGCATTAGCAGATTGGAATCTGGTCTTGTTTTGAACCCAAGAAAAATAAGAACAGTTATTGCATTGCTGTAATGTTTTCTGGTCTTAAAGGGACAAAGAAAATAAACTGCAGTCTGGAACTGCCGTTAAGATTGGGACTGAGAAATTCCAAGTCCTCCTTTGAAATTCAAGAGATGCTTAATAGAGAAGAAAGGTCTTGGTGGGATGGATGATTCCTTTGTTTTCGAACAAGAGGGGCCCTCTTCCTCCCTAGATGGAAAGCCATTCAAAGGAAATCATTAAAGGATATCCCTTTTTGCACAGCTTAGACTCTGGCAATACATGTAAAACCAAGTGTAGAATTGATGCAATTACCCAAATAATGAGGGCCAGGAAAGAAAGGAAAGGAAAAAATCTAGGCTTGGCTATTTGGCTAATTGCTAGGACCCAACAATTCACCCCAACTCTCTAAGACATAATCAACATGAAATACTTATCACTTTCAAATTTCATATCTTAAGAAAGGTAGAGGAAATATTAAAGGCTACGAAACACTGTGAAGTGACAGGGAAGAAAATCTAGGTATGAGTTATCAAAAACCTCTTGGCCATAAGAGTTGGACTTCTAAGATGATCAGTATTGATTCCAAGACTAAAGATTTGGAAGAGGCTCTCCCAGCATTGCTGAACACTCAATGTGATTGAGCACTGGCTATAGGACAGCCACTTTGCAAAATCATTTCCCAGGATTATCTGATTTAATTTTTACCTCCTCCCTGTGGAGACTGTAGTGCCTCTTTCTCTTAGAGACATTTAAGAATAAAGTGAGTAATTTTTTAAAACAGTTCTTTCTTCCTTCGTCAAAGTGAACCTAAAACCATTAAGTAGGGGTCAGAAAATAAATTTCTTATCCTCTGCCCCTCTTTGCCACACCTCTTGCATTGGCTTTCTTGAGAATGTGAGTCTGCTGGGAGTACGTAGGGATTCCATGTCAATTGTTGCTCATGTCTTCGGTTCATTTTCACACCTCTTGTTGCCAAATACTGGACTGATTCTTGGTCACAATAAGTTGAGGAATAATAGCAGAAAATAAGGGAATTGATGGAATTGCTTTGTGTGCATTTTGACCATACATATTTTGTACATCCACTTACAAGGCTGGCATAGCCCCCCATCTGTTTGGGAAAGTCATGTTAAATATAAATGAAGGTTAAATGATTAGTCAAATTTTCCCCCATCATCATGATTTCAGAATTTAACAAGGTACCTGGACAGTAATAAAACTAACTCAGAGTCCTAAAGAATGTTGGTGGTTTGTTTAGAAGACGTCTCCACCTACATCTTATTTCTGACCACAGTGAGCATCTTATGGTTAAATATGTTTCTTTCGGCACGTATTTATTGAGCAACTTCTGATGTACCAGTTTACTTGCTAGATCCTGAAGATGCATTAATAAATAAGATATGCATTGTACCTTTTATGCTTATAGTGCAGTAGAAGGCTGGCAGTAAATATATAATCACTCAGATAAAAACATAGTTACCAACTATAATAAGTGTGATAGAAGAAAGGGATCTGAAAGAAAGAGAGCACACAGGGTTTCTAATTTTGATGTGGTGTCCCAGAAAGGCCTCTCTGAGGAAGTGACATAGCAATTGGGGTCTGAAGTAAGACATAGCCACGTCACAACTAATGGCAAGGATATTCCAGGCAGAGGGACTAGCATTGGCAAAGGCTGTGCAGCTGGAAAGCGTTAGGTTAGTTCACAGAATTGAAAGAAGGTTGGTGTGCCCGTTGCAAGCAGAATAGGGGGACAGGCACAGGGCCACGGGCATGAACAGGTACTGGAATGCCAGGAGGGGACTAAATCTAGCAAGGCCTAGCCAGCTGGCCTGCATAAACATTTATTAAAGCTTTGCAAGAACAATGAAGAGACATTTCTCAAAAGAAGACATACAAATGGCCAACAGGTATATGAAAAAAATACTCAATATCATTAATCATCAGGAAAATACAAATCAAAACAACAATGAGATATCATCTTACCCCAGTTAGAAAGGCTATTATTAAAAAAACAAAAAAGAATAGATGCTGGCAAAGATACAGAGCAACAGGAACTCTTATACACTGTTGGTAGGAATGTAAATTAGTACAGCCATTACGGGAAAATATGGAGATTTCTCAAAAAACTAAAAATAGAACTTCCAGCAGTCCCACTGTTGGGTATTTATCCAAAGGAAAGAAGTCAGTGTATCAAAGGGACACCTGCACCCCTATGTTTATTGCAGCACTATTCACAATAGCAAAGATATGGAATCAACCTAAGTGTCCCTCAACAGACAAATGGATAAAGAAAATGTGGTATGTGCACACGATGAAATAGTACCCAACAATTAAAAAGAAGGAAATTTTGTCTTTTGTAGCAAGATGGATGCAACTGGAGGTCATGATGTTAAGCAAAATCAGCCAGGCACAGAAAGACAAATATTGCATGCTCTCAGATGTGTGAGCTAAAAAAAGCTGATCTTACAGAGAAAGAGAGTAGAATGGGTCAGGCGTGGTGGCTCATGCCCGTAATCTCAACACTTTGGGAGGCCGAGGTGGGTGGATTGCTTGAGTCCAAGAGTTGAGAGTAGAATGATAGATATAAGAGGCTGGGAAGGGTGTGTGGGTTGGGGGAGGAAAATGAAGAGAGTTTGGTTAATGCGTACAAACATACAGTTAGATAGAAGGAGTAAGTTTCAATGTTTGATAGCAGAGTAGGGTGACTGTAGTTAACAGCAATGTATTGTGTATTTCAAAATAGCTAGAAGAGTAGGCTTGAAATGTTCCCAAAACATAGAAAGGATAAATACTCGGGGTAATGGATACCCCAAATATCCTGACCTGATCATTACACGTTCTGTCCATGTAACAAAATACTACATGTACCCCATAAAAAATGTACAAATATGACATATCAATTGTAAAAGATTTAAAAAGAAAAAAGTATAGGTGGATAAGCAAAAAAATAAACAAAGTTCTACAAGAACAATGAATGGGATGCCATTTGAGGGTTTTAAGCAGGGAAGTGAAATTATGAGATCTACATTTTAAAGAGCTCATTCAGGCTGACGACTGGAGACTGGGTTGAGGGCTGCAAGCCTAGGTAAAGGAGACCAGCTAGGAGGCTGCTCCAGTAGCACCAGCAAAAGTTGAGAGTGGCTAGAGCTAGGGTAGTGGTTCTAGAGATATTAACTGGTTTGAGAGATTTGAGAAGTTAATATTATTCCACTCTCCCTATATCCCTGAACAGAGAGACGATAGGCACAACCACAGAACAAAAGCAAATAACAGTTTTCAGGTTGTCCATTTGGTCAACCAAATGAAGTAATTCACACCCACCTACATAGATTGTTTTTCTAGGGAAAAGAGTTTCCTAAATTATTCCCATTAGCTGTTCTCATCAATACTGTTGACTGACAATTACTAGCTGTCTAGATGTTGACATTAGCACTAAGAAGTCATAAAGATTAGCACGTCGCTCCTTCCATTGAATTGTTTAAAAAGACTGTCCAAGAGCCCTATATGAGATGAGAGAGACACTGTGGGTTTATTTAACTACCAAGTGTTCATCAGAATTCATCATAAGCTTTATCATCCCTAGCATTAGCCCTACCACGATGTATTTTTAATCTTTCTCAATGCAATCATTTCCTTTATCAGTCAGAGGCCACTCCTTCATCCCTGAGTCATGAAGTCTGTCTTCTAAACATCATGGCTCACAATGAATTTGATCTCCCATGCACAGGAACATTCTGTTGCCTGGTCCATATTAATTCTTTGCTGTCTATATCTGATTGCACATGTTGAACTGAGCTCTTGTGACCTTTATTCATCCTCAGCAGAGCTGAACAACAAACTCTGCTTTATGTAATATTTGTCTTTGCTCAAACCACAGCCCTTAGCTGGATAGAGTCTACAAGTTGCTTTCAGTTGAGTTGGCAACAACTCATTATTTGGAGGTCAAAGTTGCATATTCTGTTTCCAATAACACGTGCCTGTGATGAGCCAATAACTGGGGTGCCTGTGTTTATGAATGAGCCATTGCAACACCCACTGCAGTCAGAGCAACACAGGGGTCACCCCCGTAACCAGAATCAGAAGGACTTTCTTCATCTTAGTGTATTGCTCAGGACTTGTTAGAATATTTTAGTATTTTAAAATATTTTTAACATTTTTTAACATTAATAACACATTGATTCTCTACTGGAAGGTGAATATTTGACGGATTTTAGTGATGTCTCTCTTAAATTATCCCAGTCCAGTTGTGTCTATGCACACACTGAAATGGATACTCATGAAGACAATTGTCTGGATAAAATTGGATGCAAAGTCACTGCTTCACTGTCTCTTCTCACTTGGCTGGTGGTCTCTCTTTGCCACTTACTTCTCTTTTTTTTTTTTTTTTTTGTCTTTTTCTCTGGTGGTAAAATATAAATAACATTGAATTTATCATTGTAACTGTTTTTAAATATATGGTCTGTGGCATTAAGTACATTCAGAATGTTGTGCAACCATCACTGTTACCTATTTCTGGAATTTTTTATCATCTCATCCGGAAACTCTGTACCCATTAAACAATTCCATTCTTCTCCACTCCCTCCTCCTCTCAGCACCTGGCTTTCTGTCTCTATGAATTTGCCTATTCTGGGCCCTTCATATACATGGAGTCATACAATATTTGTCTTTCTGTGTCTGGCTTATTTCACTTGGCGTATATTTTCAAGATTCATCCATGTCATAGTTTGTGTCTGAATTCCATTTATTCTTGTGGCTGAATAGTATTCCACTGTATGGAAACTGTATTTTGTTTATCTACTCATCTGTCAGTGGGCATTTGGGTTATGTCCACCTTTTGGCTATTGTGAATAATGCTGCTATGAATATGGCAGTACAAGAATCCATTGGATTTCCTGCTTTCAGTTCTTTTGAGTATATATCTAGGAGTGGAATCACTGGCTCATGTGCTAAATCTATGTTTAACTTTTTGAGGAAGTGCCAAATTGTTTTCAGAGCAGCTGCACCATTTTACATTCCCACAAGCAATGCACCAGGGTTCCAATTTATCTATATCCCACAAACATTTGTTATTTTCCATTTTTTGGATAACAGCCATGCTAATGGGTGTGTCCATTTCTTTTTAAGTGGTCCTATGTCTATATGCCTGGTCCTATTGACATAATCGCCTGACCACTCTATTCAATATGGCTGAAGTAGCTGCACATATAGATGCAAATTTTCATTCATGCAAAAACTGAAAAAAAAACATTTATCATCCACATTCAAAGTAAGAAAACAATGATAATCCATGAGGGACAGTGTAGCCAAGTGGCTGAAAGCTCAGATTCTGGCACGAGACTGCTGGCATTTGAACCCCAGTTCTGCTCTAACCAGCTGAGTCTATGTGTCCTCATCACAGTGAGCTGCACAATTCCTATGTAGCTTCGTCTCCTATGAAATGAAGATAATAATGATACCTGCCTCCTGCGGTGATGGAAGGATTAAATAAGTTAATAAATGTAAAGCACTTAGAACACTGCTCTGTAAATATTAGTTTAAGTAACACTGATCTAGTACATTTCTGGGGTGCACATGCATGAAGACTTTGGGGCCTCATCTCATATCCCAGGCAACTAAGTCAGAATCTTGGTGGGAAGTGGGATCTGATTTTTTTTGAGACAGGGTCTTACTCTGTCACCCAGGCTGAAGTGTAGTGGCACCATCTTGGCTCACTGCCACCTCCGCCTCCGAGGTTTAAGCAGTGCTCTGCCTCAGCCTCCTGAGTAGCAAGGATTACAGGTCTGTGTCACCACACCTGGCTTATTTTTAGTATTTTTAGTAGAGAAGGGTTTTGCCATGTTGCCCAGGCTGGTCTTGAACTCCTGGCCTCAAGTGATCCACCCACCTTGGCCTCCCTAAGTGCTGGGATTACAGGCGTGATCCCACTTGGCCCAGGATCTGCATTTTTAATGAGCACCAAGTGTCCATATGACCCCCACGTACAATAGCTCTTAACAACCCCTGCCCTAACCCATGGCCAGCCAGTCTCATCTTTGGGTTTCATTTGACCATCAGACAAGTAGGTCAGGTTCCAAGAAGGAATCAAATTTATATCTAAAGGTGCAAAATTACAACTGGTGTTTTAAACTCTTAGAACTAGTAGCGTACGAAGATTAAGGTTATTCCATGAAAGAAATTTATTTTAAAGTTTTTCAACTTTGTTAATTAAGTCGTGGCACTTTCCTCTTCCCAGAGGAAAAAAATAGATTATTTTCCCCATTGAAAATGACAAAGTCATTATACTTTTTTAACCGATTCTGGTATAAATCATTTTAAAATCTAAAAAAAAAATTACCCTTTATTGTTCTAAAAGATGATCCTAAAACTCTACAAAATGCCAGCGCACTCATGTGGCCAGTCACCTAGTTATTTCCAAATACCCAGATGTGTGACATTAGATAGACAAAACATAGGAACTGAAGACACAACTTCTATCTTGACCTAAAAGGGCCACAGAGATGTTCTATTTCTTAAAAGCATTTTACACAATCCAGGGATGGGAGCCATTGTGAAACACTTTTCACGTTTGACATTTCAGAAGTTCTTTCAGCAACCTGGGTTTTTCAGAAGACTGGAGAGTTAAAGGATATGAATATTTCACCTGGGCCAGCCACTCTTTTACAACTAGGCCAGTCTCATCAAGTTCCCACCAGGAAAGGGATCAGAATTTCCACTCCACAGCAAAAGGAAGTGGAACTGGAAACAGTGTGAAGATTTTCTTCAAGAAAAGGTGGGGTTACTAAACAGAATGTAAGAGAAAAGAAGTAAGAACATTTCAAATATAGAGCCCTAAGATCATTTTGTAAGAAGAATCTCTCTAAAAAATTGCAAATAGTGAAAATATTTTGTACTGAAAAACGAGGACCAGAGACACTATCAGTGGTTCACCAAGATTTCCCAAAGGTCCCATAATTTTAGGGAGTGGCCATCCGGAGATACAGAGGCTGACTGAGAAATTGTAGCTTTACCAGCGAAAACTTTCAAAAAAGTCTGAGTTTCATAAACACACTATCAGACCTTAAACACCTCCCAGGCCTATACCAGCATCATCAAGATCCAGAAACGCCCCCAGAATATAAAAAGTAACAACCGTTATGAAGTTTTACCAGGGGCTAGACACTGTAAAACTCCTTCTTATGTGTTACTCTTCAAATCCTCACAACTCTGAACAGTAGACTCAATTTACAAATTAGGACAACATAAAGCTCATTCATTTGTTCATTCCATAAATATTCACTGGGCACTTCTTATGTCAGGAACTCTAGAATACAGTGGTTAAAAATGGAGGGGGTGTGGATTGCTAAGTGAAAGAAGCCTATCTGAAAAGGGTACCTATTGTATGATTCCAAGCATATGACATTCTGAAAAAGGCAACCCATGGAGGCAGTAAACATCAGCGGTTGTCAGGTGTTTGGTACAGGGAAGAAGGGATGAATAGGTGTAGCCTATTCTTAGGACAGTGAAACTGTTTCCTATCATGATGGGTGCATGACATTAAACCTTTGACAAGAGCCATAGAATGTACAAGTGAGCCCTAAAGTAAACTATTACCTTTAGTTAATGATAATAAGACATCAATATTGGCTCATCAACCATAACAAATGTACCACACTAACTCAAGATATTAGTAACAGGAGAAGCTGGGGAGAGGAAATATATGGGAATTCTGTACTTTCTACTCAATGTTTCTCTAAGCCTCAAATTGTTCCAAAATATAAAGTCTATCAACTTAAAAAAAAAGATAGGCCAGGCGCGGTGGCTCACGCTTGTAATCCCAGCACTTTGGGAGGCCGAGGCGGGTGGATCACGAGGTCAGGAGATCGAGACCACGGTGAAACCCCGTCTCTACTAAAAATACAAAAAATTAGCTGGGCGTGGTGGCGGGCGCCTGTAGTCCCAGCTACTCGGAGAGGCTGAGGCAGGAGAATCGCGTGAACCCGGGAGGCGGAGCTTACAGTGAGCCGAGATTGCGCCACTGCACTCCAGCCTGGGCGACAGAGCAAGACTCTGTCTCAAACAAACAAACAAAAAAGATAAATGGGAAGTGTGGGAACCACAGTCCCTACCTACCATTATGAAGACTTATAGAGGGTGAGGTAGATTCAAAACAAGGAAACAAAGATATAACGAGAGATATGTAATTAAGGAAACAAGGCAAATGACTGTGCCTGCATTCATGGAGGGTGGTCAGGGAAGGCCTCTATGAGAGGTGACATTGAAGCAGAGACCTAAAGGAACCACCGCACTAAACGGGGGAAGGGTGTTGCACATAGAGGTAACAGCATGTCCGAAGACCTTGAGAAGGAAGAGAAATCTCTGAGTACAAAGAGGTTACATAGCTGACAATGGTGGGGCTGAGATTTCACTCACTGTTTGGTCCCAGCACCTCTCCTTCATAAGGCCACCGTCTTGAATGTCAAACCTCACTCTTTCAAATTCTCCCTGGATCCCCTTTTCTGTGGCGTTGCTGGATAGGTAAACATTACTTAAAATGGGAATAAATTCTTCCATCGCCAATGGTAAAGTGTTCTGCCCACACTTCAGTCAACAGAAAAAATTCCAGAGCTTTGCTTTCCAACTATCTTTAAATTCAGCACGGTGGGGAGGTTCAGCGGGGGAGGTTATTTTGTCATTTGGAAAAAAGGGCATCTATTCATTTTCCAAAAACACCCAACACATACTGCTCAACTCTTCTTGGGCACATCTCTTTGCATTATGAGAAAAGCTCCTGTGGCCTTTATAAATATTTATGATGCATGACTGACCATGTTATATATACTGTGCTGTGCTAATATTAGTCATGGCTGAGAGTCTTTCTGTGCATGGGGCATGGTGATCATGAATAAACGGAATGGCTTCCTAACCATTAGGGGAGTGAAGACATTCACTGCCATTGTTCTGAGGGTCTGCTTAAAGAGTTTGCACATACCCAAATCAAAATACGGGTACTCCCTTTTCCTGAAGAAAAAAAAAAGAAAATGCAGACTGTTTCAGTCCATATGAAAAAGCATTTCAGAACTGAAAACATGGCATGTGAAGAAGAAAGAGGTAAATGTGTTCTTTTCAATGGAAAAAACAGCTGCTTGGGTCAGATAGAAACCAGATGGGAGAGAAAGAATCAGAAGAGTAAAGCTGAAATGCATTCAGGAAAAAGACATCACAGGCGAAATGTGCTCTCAAGTCAGAGGAGTGGCGAGTCCCAGACTTCTCTTCCTGTGGCGCTGGACCATGGGGCTCAGAGGAATGAATGGTCCTTCTCCAGGAACATGGAAGAAAAGCTGAGGTGGACGCACCAAGTTATCCAAGGAACTGGAACTGGTCCCCAAAACAGTTCTGTCTGTCAACCCCCCGCATGGCCAGGTATCTCCATTAGGGACGTTCAGAACTTGGTATGTTCTCTCAGGGAGCCCGAGAAGTAGAAGGATGTGTCTGTGTTCTCACCCAGCCCCAGTGCTGGCAGAAATAAACCAGGCAGGCAGACTTCAGCCTTTTAAGCTTGTGTTCATAGGAGCTCTCCTTCGTCTTGGTCCACCTGTGTTTCCACACGATTCTCCAAGGCATATGGACTGGTGAACTCGGAGGGTTTGCTCCAATCCCAGCTGCAGCGGCCCCCTTGCCCGGCAGGCACGCGATAGAGGGTTCTGGTGAATGGTTCCCTCCGTGCCGTGTTGTGGCTTTCTCACACTAGTGGAGCGTATTATTTGAGCTGCCACATGCTGACCACGGGCTTCCGCTTGTACCACATGCAGACCTCAAAGGAGACTTGCTCACGTGTGGGCGTCCGGCGAGGCTTGCTGTGGTCCTGAGGCCGCGGCCTGGGCGCTGGCACAGCATCTGCCCGCACAAAGCTGGAGACGAGCCTGCCTCTCTCTCTCTCCATTGACTGAGCGTCCCAGGCTCAGACTCAGAGAGTCCAATCATCCACCTCATGTGACCAGTGTAGTTATCTAGCAGATTATCTGCTTAGCATGATCCTAGCAGCTAAGGATGTATTAACACACCATGCTAGGAAGAACATACTAAGAGGGCGGCTGGCCCCTGACCATGCCGTGAAAGGACAGAGCTGTGTCCAGACTGCTCAGGTCTCTCCACCCACCCCCAATACCCCACCACCCTGAAGTCAGCCCTGATCGTAGTGCAGCGTTTCTCACAGTGCATTATGTATTCCCATCACCTGGGGGGCTTGTTCACAAGCAGATTCAGATTCAGTCGTTTTGGGGATGAGGTCTCAGATACTACATTCCTGTCTACACCCCCAGGTAATGCCAGTGCTGCTGGTCTACAGATTGCACTTTGAACAGCAGGGCCTTAGTAAATAAAAAAAAGAAAGGATCATGTGAAGGTAGTTTGCCCAACCCTGCAGTCCACGGCTTTGAATGCGGCACAACACAAATTTGTAAACTTTCTTAAAACATTATGAGCTTTTTTGTGATTCTTGTTTTTTTCGCCCATCAGCTATCGTTAGTGTTATTGTATTTTATGTGTGGCCCAAGACAATTCTTCTTCCAATGTGGCCCAGGGAAGCCAAAAGATTGGGACACCCATGTTATGAAGAATAGCACAGACTGATTTCACAAAGCTCTATAATCTTAAGCCAATCACTAAACATCGCTGAGCCTCAGTTTTCACATTCATAACGTGGTGATTATAATAATATCTATCTCACAAGGTGCCTGCAAATATCAAATAATTTATATAAAAAGCTTATTATAAACAAGATCTTTACAGTTAAAAGTAAGACAACTTCAACTTGAACTTGTTTAAACAGAAAAAATAAAAGGTACTTACTGGCTCCCATAAATTGAGAAGTCTTAGAGTGCATCTGGCTTCAGGCATAGCTGGATCCAGTTACTCAAATTATTTCTTCCAGATGCTTGCTTGCTCTTGCATTTTCTCCCTCAATCTCTTGATCTCTCTCTCACTCTCTCATCTGTTTCTTGCTCCTGCCCTCCTCCTCACTCTACCTTCCTTATTCTTTCTTGTTTGGGGCTCTGCTTTTTTCTGTGTTGCCTTCACATGCAGGCAGTCTCTGTCAAATAGGTCAAATAGTCTTTACAGAGGAAGTGAGACTTCCATACATCCCATTTTGGAGGGACTCTGATTGGATCCAGAACCCACTGCTTGCTTGAGCCAGTATCAGTAAACATGGGTGTGGAGAACTCTGAAAGACCAGGCTTAGCGGCCTCTCCTGTACGCACAAGGCTGGAGTGGAAGGACTTTTGTCCCCGTGACTGACTCTCATCTCCCTTCCTATCAAAACCTGTTCACACTGGATCTCATTCCCTTTTTTCAGCTGTTACTTTAGAAAGGAATAGTACACGAACTGGCCTCTAATCATGTGATGTGGAAATATCTTCTATTAGAGGCCAGAGATCTGCATTCTAATCCAAGTTTTGCCACTAACTGGCTTTGAGACTTTAGTCTGATTTGGTTAACCTCCTTGTGGCTTAGTTTCCCCATCCATAATATGAGGGTCGCCATCAATTATCCCACAGGCCTCTTCCAGCTCAAAGGTCTGAGTTGCTATGATTTGTTCCTTATTACATGACACTACTCAGGGGCACTCACATTTTCAGAGACTTTCTGGGATGGCAATAATTTGATGCAGTGAATAAGCCACCAACAGCCAAAATGTAATAAGGATATTTGCATAAAGGAAACCAGGCATCTCTTTCTTTTCTTTTTTTTTTTTTTGAGAGGGAGTCTCGCTATGTCACCAAGGCTGGAATGCAGTGGCACGATCTCAGCTCACTGCAAGCTCTGCCTCCCGGGTTCACGCCATTCTCCTGCCTCAGCCTCCCAAGTAGCTGGGACTACAAGCGCCCGCCACCACGCCAAGCTAATTTTTTGTATTTTTAGTAGAGACGGGGTTTCACCATGTTAGCCAGGATGGTCTCAATCTCCTGACCTCATGATCTACCCACCTCAGCCTCCCAAAGTACTGGGATTACAGGTGTGAGCCACCGCGCCTGGCCGAAACCAGGAATTTCTTTCTAAGCCTCCTGAACCCCACTCCATGTGGACATTCACCTAATCATGGTACGTTGAATTTGCTATTCAAGTCTTTCAAAACTGTGGCTTTGTTGCCTGTGTTAACACAAGGGCAGAAAACAAGGCTGGGTGGCCACATTCTAGCCCACTTTCCTCCGACCAGTGGCTTTCTACTTTCTTACCAATGACTCTGGTCCTCTTTTATGATGACTTGGCCAGCCCTTCCATGGCCCCCAGTCGGGTTTGTTTCAAGCCTACTTATCCGTCACACAGCTCCAGCTTCCAAAGTGTTCCTAACATACAAGTCTCCACCAACACTTCCCTTTCCTATTTCCCATCTCTTCAAAGTCCTATACCCTAAGTAGCAGATACTACATTCAATAAACTGTAGATTACTAATAGATATATACCCTCCAAAGCAATATAGGTGTGTGAATAAAAATTCATGCTAAACTTCTTGATAACCAAGACAAAATAAAACATGCCTAATTAAATCAATTTGTTTTTTTTTTTTTGGAGACAGGGTCTCACTCTGTTGCCCAGGTTGGAATGCAGTGGTGCAATCACAGCTCACTGAAACCTCAAACTCCCAGGCTCAGATGATCCTCCCACCTCAGCCTCCAGAGTAGCTGGGACGACAGGCGTCCATCACCATGCCCAGCTAATTTTTGTATTTTTTTTTTTTTTTTTTTTTGTAGAGACGAGGTTTCACCGTGTTGCCCAGCCTGGTTTTGAACTCTTGAGCTCAAGCAATCTGTCTGTCTTGTCCTCCCAAAGTGCTGTCATTACAGGTGTGAGCCACCACACCCAGCCCAATTACTTTCAAGCAGCGGTTACAAGGGAAAATACTCTATCCTACTTATAAATTAGCAGAGGAATTCATATGAGGGACTAAAACAGAATAAAGAACAACTACTTAAAAGGCTGCTTTGTTACATCAATGCTGGGGTGTTCTTCACAGGGACATTTGGTTAGGTCCTTGTGAGAAGATGACCCCTCAGGGTAGAGAGTTGCCTAGTTCTCTGATATATGACCCTATCCGTACAGCACAGAATGAAGCCAAGAGTTATCAGGTACCACAGGCAACCAAAGTTGTTCATTTAAGTCACTTGCCTGATTTCAACAGTGGGCATTTGCATTGTCACAAAGTCCTATCATTTTTACATCCCAAATTGTCTCAGATCTATACACCACTCTTCTTCACCACTGCCCCCAGCCTTGAGGTGGACCACCATACCTCTGGATCTAATTCATCTCTCTACCTCCAATCGTCCAGCCCATTCTGTCTACATAGCAATTAGTCATAACCCTTCCAAGACATGAAGCTCATGGTGTGATATGAGCTGTATCCCCACCCAAATCTCATCTTGAATTCCCACATGTCATGGGAGGGACCTGGTGGGAGGCAACTGAATCATGGTGGCAAGTCTTTCCCATACTGTTCTCATGATAGTGAATAAGTCTCATGAGATCTGATGGTTTCATAAAGAGGAGTTCCCTGGCACAAGTTCTTTCTCTTTGCCTGCTGCCATCCATGCAGGATGTGACTGGCTCCTCCTTGCCTTCCTCCATAATTGTGAGGCCTCCCCAGCCATGTGGAACTGTAAGTCCATTAAACATCTTTCTTTTATAAATTGCCCAGTCTTGGGTGTGTCTTTATAAGCAGCATGAGAACAGACTAATACATGGTGCTACTTCAGGGCCTTCTCATCACCATCAGGTTGCAAAGGTCTTAGCCTGGCTTCCTGGACCCTTCATAATCTGGCCTCCTGTCTATCTGCCAGACTCATCTCTCTTCCTCTTCTTACCTGCTCCTTCACTTCTCTCCCATCTGAAACGTTTTTAGCCCTTCCAGATGCCCCACAATCTTTGCCTAGCTATTCTTTCTCATTCTTCAGATCGCAGCGTAGGCAAAACATCTTTCACAAATGCTTCCTCAGCCTCTCCAGCCTGTCCTTTCTCTGTGTCCCCATCATATCACTTCTCAAACCATCTTAGAATTGCCTGTGAGCTCACCTACCTGCTCTGTTGGACTCAACTCTGTGGCGGCAGAGCTCTGCCCCCAGAGCCGTCTTTGCTGCTTCCCTGGCCGGCCACATGATCCTGAACAATCACTCCGTTCCCCTGTGCCTCAGTTTCCTCATCACTAAATAGGACGCATAAAGGTGCCTACTTCATAAAAATATTGTGGGCACTAAGGGAGAAAATTCACCAAGAGCTCTTTCACCGTGCTAAGCACATAGCAAATGTGAATAACAATTATTATTATTGTCATGAATAGTGTTATTGTATTAGGATAGGAATTTTTTCTGTCTTATTCACTGTTTTATCCCCACACCCAGCTCAAAGTCTGGCACAGAATAAATGATCACTAAACATTTGTGGGATGAATGAATGAATGTCATATTATCTGGTTTTGTCCTGTACGTAGTTCTGTTGGGTCTTCACTTGATTAAGGTCTGTGAAGACGAAAAGAACCAATTGCGCTAGCACCTCCCCAGTTTGTTTGCTCTGGTGTTTTTTCCATTTACTCTGTGAGGAGAAGGATTTCATTTTATGAAGAAGGGAGGAGGGGGAGCCTGGTTCCAAAGGCCTGTTTGTTCTCATTATTAATTTTCCCCTCTTCCAAGTAGAGTTTGAATGATTTTGAATGTGCACTCATCTGGAAAGGCACCCTCGTTCTCTTGTTTCATGCCTAGCTGCAATTAAAGTCAAAAGCAAAATTTAAAATACAACTTTGTTATAAAGTGAGTTGTTGATCCAGATTACAGATCCTGTAATCTCACAACATTACCATTAAAAAAAAAAAAGAAAAAGAAAAGAAAAAAGAATACCAAGCTGCCAACTTGTGGGTTTGGTCTTGCCAATGGAGACTCGAAACTCCAGAATCGATAACTAGGTTAACTTTGCTGGTTTCTAATGCAATTATAAGCATGGGAAAATTGCCCAACTGCTCAAAAAGGAGCTAAGGTTCTACTTATAACATCCCCACCCCCTTTTCTAAAGAAATACTTGGGCGATAAAGGCAAAATAACTGAATGGGGTGGGGCTCAGCAGTTTCCAATGTCGGATCAGAGAGCTGTGGAATTTCAGAGCTGGAAGGAAGCTTAGAGGTCATCTCAAGGCCATTTTACAGATGCAATAACTGAGCCCCAGAGAAGGAAGGAACTTGCCCGGGTTCACACAGTGGTCATGAATCTTGGGGAATCTCCGCCTTGATTTGTTCATTTGTGCAAGAAATATTTAACTGAT